>NC_068355.1:93703910-94003910 GCF_020536995.1 Dreissena polymorpha | reverse complement strand
AGATTGTTTGTACTTACCTGAAAGGGGTACTATGTTACATACACAAGTACCAACAATTTTTTTTTCTGTGTGTGTGTGTGTTTAGTCTGAAAATTGTTCACTGATTTTTGCCTCTTTTAAAGCTGGTCATGAAATCTTTTAAATGGATGAATGTTAACACCGAATGAACCAGTTCCAGTATAATAACAAGATTAACAAGATGTGTTTGTGAATTACTATGCCCCTCCATATATTTGACCTTTGACATTGAAGGATGACCTTGACCTTTCAACACTCAAAATGTGCAGCACCATGATATACACATGCATGACAAATATGAAGTTGCTATCTTCAATATTGCTACAGTTATGGCAAATGTTAAAGTTTGACGCAACAAACAAACCAAGAAACATACATGGTAAAAACAAAGTATAGACTGGGGGACATACAAATTTACACAGACAAAAAGAAAAGACAAGTTTATTAAACTAGGACTCGAACCAATAAAATTTGGATTAAAAGGCTTCACCCTTACCACCACTTTCCAGACATACTATGTTATGCTTTATTCCTTATATAAGCAATCACTTGGTATAAAACAATAAAATGAAAACTACAGAAACACTGAACAGAATTCATTTGTTTAGTATTTGTTATAATGATGTTATAATGATGTTATAATGATTAATAAATGAATGTCTATTTTTGGCATGTGATGTGCCTCAGTTATTTGTGACATTTACCTCCCTGATGTACAGGGTTAATTTTATTTCTTGAAGCTGTGACAAAAACTATAATTTCAACAATCTTTGAACTATTCTGTTTCACATTAATTTGTAATTCAGTTTGCAAAAACATACCTTATAGACTAATATTTCATTTCATTATTTAATATCTAAAAAGAAATAAATAGCACAAACAACAGTAGCATATAGCCCTTTATTCATGAACTATTACAAAAATCATGGTATGCCAAGTGAGACACTGCAACTATAGTCTGCATTACATGAGAAGTAATTTAGTAAAATAAATATCACAGCTCCATGACCTCATATTTTTTATAGTTCTGTTCAAGCAAACAATTTATAAATTTCGGTAGATTTATTAGATGTCAGTTACAAAAGTAACATAATACTAGTACTTCTGCAATAATATTAAAAGTATTTTTACAAGACAATCCTTATGAAGATTTTAACATCAGTTTTTTCATGAATGGCGTCATGTCATCTCCTAAGCGTTTAACAAGCCCAGCGTATTTTCCTTGTGAAGATTTTGGTGTTCTGTTTGACTGGGTTTGTTTTGAATGTTTAAATGGACAGCTGTGTGAAGGCTTCAGATGGGACCGGTCCTTCAATTCTGAAGACTGAGAGGTAGATTCATTGGCAGTATGTCTGCGGTTTAGGGTTGTTGGAGTCTTTGAATACAAATTCGGATTATGGAAAAAATGTTTCTTCATGTTTCTGAGTTCCTTGATCCTTTTTTTTTCTTCAATCTCTAAAAGAATGTTTAAGTTTCCATTTCCATTAACATCCTCAGGGTATTGCTTGGCTCTGCTTTTCTTATTTGGACTAGTAGCTCCATTTTCATTTATTCTTAAATTCTTACCACTTGGGGACCTCTGTGATTCCTCAATCTTTTCATTGTCCCTTGATTTTTCACCCTCTGTATGTATTTGTTTCTCATCTGTCCCACTTGTTCTATTGTTAGTGATGTCTCCATTCTCTTCCACCAGAGCCTCCCAGAAGCGAGCCTCTGAGATATTTTCTAGCAAGGAAATATGCCCTATGCTGCCCACTTTTACAGTTCTTGCCTTACTGTGATCCATGTATGGGATTGGTGCTATGTCTTCGACCATGCTTCTGTCACCAGGGGCTGATATTGACCTGGGCTTGTCATCTACTGCATGGAATCCTTGTATAGTGTCTGGATTACTTAACATCTTTTCATGTCTATGAACATATGCTGATGTTGCTCTTGGTTTTTTGTCTCTTAAATCATTAGCACTTTCATTAATTAACAACAGAAGTTTTAGTTTTTCACTTACTGAAGAATCGATGGTTTCACATGACTCAGTCATTGTTTGAATACCTGAATCAGGACTTACTTCACCCTTTTCTGTCATATGTTTTTCTTTTGTACTTTCATTCTCCTCAACTTCACATTCTTCTTGATTTTCTTTAGGCATTATTACTTCAGTTACCTCCCCTATCGTTACATGTTCAGGATGACTTCCCTTGGATATACTAGACTGGTAGTCTTTCATAGAAACAACTGCCGGTGCAGTGACTGGTCGCCTGTCTACTTCCCGTCCTTTAGTTTTTCTATATAAAATGTTACCATGTACATTTCGTATTTGAGCATTGGACATTTTGGTCATTTTCTTTAAAAGCTGCCCTTTCGGAGAATCAGCTAAAAATGGAGACAGTAAAATGTAGTGTGACCCCTTCTTAGAACGAATGTCATACCAGCCTCTAAACCTGCAAGCAAAAAAATAAGAATAATAACACCATAGATTGTTGAAATAGTTCTAAATAGGGAGTAATTAAGAACTTGAGATTATGTTCAATTATGTTCCAAGCTTATATTTATTCAGTCAATAAAAATCAATGTCCTTATTTTGTGTATGAGTATTCAGGTTTACATGTACTGAAAAAGAATACATGTTTAACACAGACACATGCCCGCAAGACAGCCCATTTCTAAGACAAGGTCAGTGTCAAAGTACACATTGGTTTGTATGGATGGAAAAAATGGTCATAAGAAACAACTGTTTCCATTCTGGGAAAATGGGGCTTAATGCTGGGGCTTAAAGTGGTGTCCCACATTAGCATATGCAGTCTGCACAGGCTTATCAGGGACAACACTTTGCGCTTACACTGGATATTCTTGTAGAAGAAATGTCCTTTAAAAGAAAAATTCCATGAAAAGTGAAAGTGTGATCACTAATAAGCCTGCGGGGACTGAACAGGTTAATCTAGGTACAGACTTTATGCATGCGCATTAAGCCTAGTTTTCCCAAAACAAGTCTCAAATGTGTACTTTTATGAGGAAATTCAATCAGGTACAGAGAGAAACAGAAATGACACAAACCAATGTCAGATAGAAGAAATATCCTACTAACAGTAGTATTAAAGTAGAAGATGTATTAAAATCACGATACAAACACGTCAAATATTAAAACAAGATTAAAACAAGAATTGACACCATTAAGACAGAAGGCAATCAAATGTGAACATTCAAATTTGTATAAAGATTATGATTTATTATTTAGCACATATGAACAAGAAATATATACACAATGTGAGCCGCTGCAGACCATCAACATCATGCAAGTTGAACAGGTGTGACAATATAAAAGCAGTTTGCCAAGGTATTTGATAGACAATGTGCAAACTATTCTGTTTAAATAACAAAGTCTATGTACAAATACATTGAAATCATCTGGGTATATTAACTAATCTAACAAAGAAACTCTTGCAGAGAAAAACAATATGAAAATTACTGTCCTGTTTAAAATGAAATAAACTGGTAAAATTTAAACAAATAGACTATTTAAATCATAAAGCAAGAAATGGAATTCTGATCAACCATGAGTTCAAACCAACAGTGCAACTCTTTAAAATACTTACAAACTCTGTAGCCTTAGCTGACTTTCTCTATTAGTAATGTCAGAGTGTTAGACAGTTGTATAGTATATTTCAATACAAATTACAAACCAGCTCACTTGCAAATATACCTAACTGAATAAATTGCTATAAGTAAGCTGGGAAATGCATTAATTTTAAAATCATTATCATTTGATTATTTTACAAACACATAGAATATCATTATTATGATGCTTCCTTTTTCACATCGTTGTTCTTATTTACATTTTTATGAGGTATTTTATTAATAAAAACCTACAGGTTAATATTTCTTTAGTTATGTAAATAAAAACTCTGAACAAAAACATACAAATAGTTTTGATTAAAAATGCTTTCAATGTTTTTCTCAATATGTATACAAGTTATTAAAATAAAACAATTACTTTAAAAAAAACTATTACTTGGAATATATCAAGATGTATAATCACCTGGCATCACATTTCTTGGCATGAGATGGAGGTATTCTGGGTACAGGGTATGCAAGGTCATTCACATTGTCCCGTGGATCCTTGCGATGACGTCGGTGATACTGGGTAGCTGGGGTATTGCGCCAGGCATGGACTGAAATATCACACCTGATAGAGTTATACATGTATACAGGGGGTAGACTGTACATTCATGTGAAATAACATGTATAATATATGTTCATGTAGGTGATAATTTAGTTTATGTATTTCTTTTGACCTTGCGGTGAAGGAATGTAGTACATATTACATCTTGTATAGGTTATCACAAAAGATAGAATGTAAAATCATGTGAAATATCAAACCTGATATGTGTTACTACAGTAGATAGAATGCAAGTACATGTAAAATATCAAGCCTAATAAAGGTTACTACAGTAGATAGGATATTGGTACATGTGAAATATCAAATCTGATATGTGTTACTACAGAAGATAGAATGTAAGTACCTGTGAAATATCACTCCTAATAAAGGTTGCTCCAGTAGATAAAATGTAGGTACATACGCAATATCACACCAAATAAAGGCTACTACAGTAGATAGAATGTAAGTTCATGTGAAATATCACACCTTACAAAGGAAGGCATAAATTCCCTGCATCCTTACGGCAATGTTTGTCAGCAAACCAGAACCTTTTTTGTTGCAGATTTGCCTGTGCAGTCCGCAACATATAATCAGGGATTACACTCTTTGACTAGATTGAATTTTGCTTAGTTAAGACATCCTTAAAACAAAAAATACTATAAAAATTGGACTGCACAGGCTAATATCCAACAACATCTTATGCACATACATTCAACCCTATTTTTCCAGAACAGGCTCGAATAATTATACAATAATAAAGAAACTAAAGGTAATGCAATATTTTCTGCCTAGCATTGAGAAAAAAATTGTCAGGGTGAGCAAGAATAAGTGCAATTTAATTATAATAAATTATTATTAAATTATTAATTCATTATTAGATATTAATTAATTATCAATCAAAACTTGAACCTGAAGAAAATGTGTGGCTTTCAGTGTAAGATAGGGTGTTCAATTCAAGTGTGGTAAGATAACATAGATATTGTAAGTAGTGACTGTAGCATTGGTGGAAATATATCAATAATTGGCACCACTCATTAAATGAAATACCATCATACACAAAAATCAACAATATCCTCTCCAAACATATCAGTATTGAGTACACAGGCCTGAGAAAATGCTCAGCTGTGCAATGAAAACAGTATCCAAATATCTAACCTATTATATATTATTCCAGTTTTAAAGATTGACACTTATTTCATTGAATTGGTGTAAAAGTAAACACTTTCACAAAAATTAACATTTGTATCATAAACAGGAAACTACAAAACACATATTATCATATATCTTAAGTACTGGCTGTTAATAGAATTTATATTATAATATACAATAAAAATAAATACACTGATTTCAAAATTACATGAGAACATGTTACTAACATATAAACCTTCAAGTCTAGAGTAATATTATCTGCAATAGTCATAGTAATTATAAATAATTTTTGTTAAGATTGAAAGATAAGGAAGCGCCAGACCCTTGAAAAATATTGAGTCAATATTTTGGTACCAGTACTTGGTATCTTTATAGACGATTTTCTGTCCCTGAGTAAGGATCTAACGTGATGATGGGGCCTAAATAGGCCTTCATCAGACAATGATAATGCAACCTTATCAGGTGAAGTTTCCATTAAACAATATGGCAAGAAACCATTTTGAGGATTTTGAAACCGAAAATCTTACATTTCCTTTCTACCTCCATATCCCTCTTCTCCTTGTATTTTGGAATGAATGACTCCATGTCAGAATCACGCGTGATCTCGTGTCGACCAACCTGTACAAATTGGTTAAGGCAAATTGTACGGTAATAAAATTAATAGTTCACACACTGTCTCTTAGCAACAAGTCGTTCAACCAAAATCATTCAACAAATAAACACCATTGCACATGCACTAAATGAATAGAAACTTGTTTCTCAGTCTGATTTCAACTGATTATATACGACAATGCATGACGACAGACTGACAAATTTATCTTATCTATAACCTATAAACAAGTTTTAATATCTTACCCTGTACATGAGAAATTGAAAATATAAAAGTGTTGCAATAGAAGTGCTTTAGACTGTACAGTAAAACTTACTTATCTTATTATTGTCTTTCAAATGATAAATTGCAAAATCTCTACAATAGCCACAACACTACAAATAACCATTTGACACTACAAATATCCAGTTGACACTACAAATATCCAGTATACACTACAAATATCCAGTTGACACTACAAATATCCAGTTGCCACTACAAATAGCTAGTTGACACTACAAATATCCAGTTGACACTACAAATAGCCAGTTGACACCAAATATCCAGTTGATACTACAAATATCCAGTTGACACAAGAAATATCAAGTTGACACTATATACAAATCCAGTGACACTACAAATATCCAGTTGACACTACAAATATCAAGTTTACACTACAAATATCCAGTTGACACTACAAATATCCAGTTGACACTACAAATATCAAGTTGACACTACAAATATCATGTTGACACTACAAATATCCAGTTGACACTACAAATATCAAGTTGACACTACAAATATCCAGTTGACACTACAAATATCCAGGTGACACTACAAATATCCAGTTGACACACTACAAATATCAAGTTGACACTACAAATATCCAGTTGACACTCTAATCTAGTGTGGGAATAGTAATTTTTCAGCTATTTTATTAGTAAATGCATTATTATCCCAAATATATATTTAATACTATATAACAGAAATTCCGTGTTTTCACACTGACTCTCAAATACAAACTGAAGTCAAAACAGCAAAAACTTATGACAATTTCACATTATATGGTTGTAGATACTCTGGTTTCATATTACACCATAATCCTGTCATGCAAGGTTACAGTGTGCCTTAAGTTAAGGAACTCAATGATCTGTTTTGAATTGAACGTCATTAAATCATTTGAAATGACATTGAGATTTGATTAAAGAAATTAAAGTCAACTGTGTCCTTGTATATGTTTTGACAACTTAGTAGATAAGACCATATTTCCTATACAAGTATTATATTGGTATTTCTAAAGCACTGGTTAATTAACTGACCTTTAATTCTAGTAGCTGGATATATTTATACTAGTTATCACCATAAATGCGCAAAATAAAGTTTCTTTCTAAGTTACGCATAAATTCATTTTTTTGTTGAAAAACGTTTATTAACAATTCAAAATAAAATGTAGGTATAACATATAATTGCTAAAATGAATGAGTACTGCACCATGAACAATATTAACATAACTGACCACACTTTTGACTGATGTGATATACCTCTGCATTTACTACACAGTTCATTAAAATAACTTGTTAATTTTGTTATATACCTTAGTTACGGTGCTACTTAGTAGCTTATACAAAATATTGAGCAATCTGTCTACTGATGTGATTGACCTGTGTTGATGAGCTACTACACAATTCAGTAAAACTACTGGCACACGTTTCTCCTGACATGACTGACCTCTGTTTCTATATCAAACAGCAGACATTCAAGGTGCCTCCGAGCCTCATCCAGCTCCTCAGGGGAGACAACTGCAGCTGTCTGACATCGCTTGGTCTCCAGTATCTCAGGTCGGTCAGAGAAATCCACCGGCTGGACATCCCCACCTAGATCACATACAAGCTCTCAGTACTTGCATGACTTTAGCTGTGAATACCTAGATCACATACAAGCTCTCAGTACTTGCATGACTTTTGCTGTGAATACCTAGATCACATACAAGCTCTCAGTACTTGCATGACTTTTGCTGTGAATACCTAGATCACATACAAGCTCTCAGTACTTGCATGACTTTTGCTGTGAATACCTAGATCACATACAAGCTCTCAGTACTTGCATGACTTTTGCTGTGAATACCTAGATCACATACAAGCTCTCAGTACTTGCATGACTTTTGCTGTGAATACCTAGATCACATACAAGCTCTCGGTACTTGCATGACTTTTGCTGTGAATACCTAGATCACATACAAGCTCTCGGTACTTGCATGACTTTTGCTGTGAATACCTAGATCACATACAAGCTCTCGGTACTTACATGACTTTTGCTGTGAATACCTAGATCACATACAAGCTCTCAGTACTTACATGACTTTTGCTGTGAATACCTAGATCACATACAAGCTCTCGGTACTTGCATGACTTTTGCTGTGAATACCTAGATCACATACAAGCTCTCGGTACTTACATGACTTTTGCTGTGAATACCTAGATCACATACAAGCTCTCAGTACTTACATGACTTTTGCTGTGAATACCTAGATCACATACAAGCTCTCGGTACTTGCATGACTTTTGCTGTGAATACCTAGATCACATACAAGCTCTCGGTACTTGCATGACTTTTGCTGTGAATACCTAGATCACATACAAGCTCTCGGTACTTACATGACTTTTGCTGTGAATACCTAGATCACATACAAGCTCTCAGTACTTACATGACTTTTGCTGTGAATACCTAGATCACATACAAGCTCTCGGTACTTGCATGACTTTTGCTGTGAATACCTAGATCACATACAAGCTCTCAGTACTTACATGACTTTTGCTGTGAATACCTAGATCACATACAAGCTCTCAGTACTTGCATGACTTTTGCTGTGAATACCTAGATCACATACAAGCTCTCGGTACTTGCATGACTTTTGCTGTGAATACCTAGATCACATACAAGCTCTCAGTACTTGCATGACTTTTGCTGTGAATACCTAGATCACATACAAGCTCTCGGTACTTGCATGACTTTTGCTGTGAATACCTAGATCACATACAAGCTCTCAGTACTTGCATGACTTTTGCTGTGAATCTTGTTCTGGGAAAAGTGGGCTTAATGCACGTGCTAAAAGTGTTTCAGTAGATTAGCCTGTGCAGTATTCACACGTTTATCAGGGACAACACTTTCTGTCTTAACTGGTTTTCTGATTAGGCAAGGCTTCCTTTAAACCAAAATTTCATACATTCAGAAAGTGGCCTCCCTGATCTGGAACTACACTTTATGCAACTTCATTAAGCCCTGTTTTCCCAGAACATGGCTAATATATTCATTGGTTACTTGTGACTGTGGTTCCTTTGTGCAGGACAGTATGTATATGATACAATATACCATGTATTCTTCACCTAATACCCTTCTCTTGGTTATATTACCCTCTTATTAATTACCATTCAATCTCACCCCATGCCCATTTATTCAATGCCCTTAAATTGCTTTAAACATGTAATTTACAATCACAATGAGGTATAAAGTAAAACAATTATAAGAGTTTTCTACAAAAAATAATTATATACAAATAAACACCAACAACTGGACTTGTATTGAGAGCTTTTGCAACAATGTAATGTTGCCACAGGCATTTATTGGGGCTTATACAGAATAAAACATTATCATATTACATCACTGAATGCTTATAAACAGATCAATACTTAATATTATGCCTTGTTTCATAAAAGTAAAACTTAAACATAAGAAACATAAGAGACAGTTAGATTATTGATCATATTGTATATACAACTTGCAATCAATATTGGTCACTGTTAGAAAGCATTCATATTACAAGGTATACATGTATTTAACTAGGAAATAAACATTTCTGTTTACTGGAAAACACCATATTTATAAGCAAATCAAGTCATTAGTTTCATATCTTATGAATTTTATCTTTAAAATAAATTACAAGGAATGTTTAATGAAGTGATAAATCTGAATGAAATATGAATAGTTTACAGCAGGTAATTATTAAAAATACATACTGATGTTCTGCAAGTCTTGTGCAATGTTTTTAAGCCTCACAACATTAACTTAATTTTTATACCTAACCAATCATATATGGTCAAAACACCATAATTTGGAATTATCATTTAAGGGTTTAAAGTATGGAAACAATTTCTTAACCAATTTTGGCAATCCTTTTCTCAATACTACATTTTTGCAATAGGTCCCACACCTTTATCCTTGTCATACACCATTTGTATTAGGTCGTGTAAGCGGTTGTAGATGGCCTTCTGAGCTTGTGCTGACTGCTTGCGCTTGTACTCTTCCAGTGCTTGTAGATCGTAACGCCTCAAATCAGGTGCAGTGACGGGACGCTCTCTAATGAAGCCGCCTTTTATACAGTGAACCATCTTTTGTGATCTAGAGACTTCCGTCCGTAAACCTTTGTAAGTCTTTTTTTGATGACTAGTCTGGAATATAAAACTGATACCATTATAGAAACAATCATATGAAACAAAATTTCTTTATCAGAAATACTTCAATCCTCAACGATTTATAATAGCCTGAACAGGATAATCAAGGACAATACTTTCCACTTGTATTGATTTTTTTTTAAAGGAAGTCTCTTCTTATGAAAATAAAGTTTAGACTGAAAGTCTCATCCCTGATTAGCCTGTGTGGATTGCACAGGCTAATCTGCAAGAACACTTTAAGCAAAGGCATTAAGCATGGTTTTCCGAGAGAGGGGCTCAAATCTTGTATGTCCCTATATCAGGAGTCAGAAATCAAATCTTGCATGTCCCTATATCAGGAGCCTGAAATCAAATCTTGTATGTCCCTATATCAGGAGCCTGAAATCAAATCTTGTATGTCCCTATATCAGGAGCCTGAAATCAAATCTTGTATGTCCCTATATCAGGAGCCAGAAATCAAATATTGTATGTCCCTATATCAGGAGCCAGAAATCAAATCTTGTATGTCCCTATGTCAGGAGCCTGAAATCAAATCTTGTATGTTTCTATATCAGGAGCCAGAAATCAAATCTTGTATGTCCCTATATCAGGAGCCAGAAATCAAATCTTGTATGTCCCTATATCAGGAGCCAGAAATCAAATCTTGTATGTCCCTATATCAGGAGCCAGAAATAAAATCTTGTATGTCCCTATATCAGGAGCCTGAAATCAAATCTTGTATGCTTCTATATCAGGAGCCAGAAATCAAATCTTGTATGTCCCTATATCAGGAGCCAGAAATCAAATCTTGTATGTCCCTATATCAGGAGCCAGAAATCAAATCTTGTATGTCTCTATATCAGGAGCCAGAAATCAAATCTTGTATGTCCCTATATCAGGAGCCAGAAATCAAATCTTGTATGTCCCTATATCAGGAGCCTGAAATCAAATCTTGTATGTTTCTATATCAGGAGCCAGAAATCAAATCTTGTATGTCCCTATATCAGGAGCCTGAAATCAAATCTTGTATGGCTCTATATCAGGAGGCTGAAATCAAATATTGTATGTCCCTATATCAGGGGCCAGAAATCAAATCTTGTATGTCCCTATATCAGGAGCCAGAAATCAAATCTTGTATGTCCCTATATCAGGAGCCTGAAATCAAATCTTGTATGTCCCTATATCAGGAGCCAGAAATCAAATCTTGTATGTCCCTATATCAGGAGACTGAATTCAAATCTTGTATGTTTCTATATCAGGAGCCAGAAATCAAATCTTGTATGTCCCTATATCAGGAGCCTGAAATCAAATTTTGTATGGCTCTATATCAGGAGCCTGAAATCAAATCTTGTATGTCCCTATATCAGGAGTCTGAAATCAAATCTTGTATGTCCCTATATCAGGAGCCTGAAATCAAATCTTGTTTGGCCCTATATCAGGAGCCTGAAATCAAATCGTGTATGTCCCTATATCAGGAGTCTGAAATCAAATCTTGTATGTCCCTATATCAGGAGCCTGAAATCAAATGTATTTAATAAAATAATATTCAAACCATTTTGTAAATAATTACTCTATGAATCCAACAGAAAGAGAACAAAATAACAAACTATCTGCACACTGTAAGCATGCACTTTTAACTTTGCAAGCAAAAAATGTAAGAAGTGTAAGATTACCATATCAAAATGCATGTAGATTCATGATACACAATTTTGCTTGTAATGCAAAATGAGCTGTTGACAATTAACCTTAAACAATAACTTTTCAACATTTAAAACAAAAATGTATTTACAATGTCAAAACTAGCTTTAGTTATTACATTTTTAATACTTACAGTCATAAAAGCAATAAATCAACCATTATAACTTAAAGGCAAGTTATTCACATACACAAATGTACAATAGTTAAATAGCACAGTAACTAAAGTGACCATGACATTCTGTTTACTATGCATATACACTTACACTAACAACAACACATGTAAACACTTGGTCAATACACTTACACTAACAGCAACACATGTAAACACTTGGTCATAGAGTTGTATTCAAATAAGCACAACAGCATGCACACATTAACTACAACCTGCATCTATTGATTAAGAAAAACCACACCATCAGCAACATTAGCAGTGTTTTCTCTATAGTGTACATTTTTTGGCATGGCTGTTAAAACCAGATTTTCACCATAAGTGATCTTTACATTATGCACCAGCAGACCCGAATAAATACACTCCATTCATTCCATTGGCTGATTTAAGAATAATCCCGCAGAACATTCGCAATATCACAGCGTCTTTTAAGTATATGTATAGGATGTAACATGGGGAAATGTGGATTACTCTCTGCATGTTTATTTTGGCCAAGTTACAATTCGATGTCCAAGACTTTCAGGGTCAGTGCTGGCTCAGTTCATAGTCAGCGGAAGACAAAATGTACTATTAATAAACGCCTTATGTTGATAACACAGTATTGCTTTCAAGTTATTAAATCACATACAATTTAGGGAAATAAATAAATGAAAAACTATTGGTTAAAGCTATTTGTCTTGAATTTCGAGACAAAACTACTGAAATAGTAGTGTCCATGATAGACGGGAAATCATTTGATTATCTAGAAATACATGTCGGAGAATCTTTCCTGCAAGCCAGTATTGGCTACCATTATGTTATTGGAAAGTATAGCGGTTTGATGTTCCATTTACAAGACGTTATGAGATTTTAAGAAATTCATGTCATGCAAAAATGGGCCTTATGCAATATGGTGCCCTCATAGCCCCAGTCCTGCCTGCATATCCAGGCAGTCAAGATATGCATACTGAAGAGGATACTCAAGTGATACCACAAAACCTTGCATGCTGTTTTTAAAGTCGAAAGCGTATCCCCTGAACAGTTTGCGCAAGTGCGCTGGCTAGGCTTGAGCTACACTGACCGCATGTGCCAAAAGACCAATTTTTGCATGATGCGGATGTAACAGCGTTATTATAAAGTGTTTAAAGAAAACTTTCTCTTAATCTAATAATTATGAAATATTTTGATGACAAAGAAATTAATTCATAATTAGGAAACACATATGATGTGATCACACAAATTGAAATTTGTATATACAAACATTTAAATGTGGTTTTATATACATGCACTTCACGACGAAGATATGCTAATTTTACATGACAAAAACAACACAACAATACCTAAACCTTTGTTTTTAATTTAATAACTTTAACAAGAAAATTTATTATTTCAAGGTCAGGATATACACCGCATTTCATAAAAAATATATTTAATGTTGCTAATGTCACTGAAATTCTATACAAGAAAGTCAGACAGGACTCCAAAGTTTTATCAGTTCCAATAGAGAAAACACTAAGCAACATTTAAAAGTCTAGCAAAAACAAGAAACCGTCGGAGACGGGTGATGCTCCCTAAAGGTTTGTTTGGTCACAATATTGCACTATATATTCAGATAGAAGGAAACGTCTTGAGGGCACAGTAGTTGGGGAGACAAGAATTTTTTTATAGAAAATTTCAGGGGGACAAGAATTTTTTTATAGAAAATTTCAAAGGAACATAACCGACCAGAACCGGCTGATAATATGCACATCTCCTCTTGGTAGTGAAGCTTCCCATAAAGTTTCATTGAATTCTGGTCATTAGTTGCTGAGAAATAGCCCGGACAAAAATTGTGCACGGACGGACGGACACGCTGACAGACAGACAAAGCGGCAACTATATGCTTCCCCCAAAATAAATTTTGGGGGAGCATCAAAATCAGAACACTACTGATTCTCCTTATATTTACAGGATGTCTTTTTCCAAATTACAAAACATATTTTAAGCATGCAAAATGTTGTCAAATAAAGAACCTTCTGGTAGATTATAAAGAGAACCCATATGTATCAAATGACATCATAGTTAGCCATCACATTTACCATAGCTTGCTTGTGATGCAGGTAATAGTCTGATAAGCAAGTGTCCTGAAATTATCATAACAACATCTGTGAACAAAATGATACATTTATTGTGCTTTATGATTAAAAAGATAGTTTAAATAAAAACTTCTCATGATCTTTAAAGAGTTGCCCCCTTTCTTCGTATGCAAGGAAATATCCACCAGTACATGCATGATGCTAAATTACAATTGCATTTTGCTTTGTTGTATTGGAAACAAAATAACTCAATCTTCCATTCATCATTATGCCTTTTCCATCAGTTAGTTCAATATTGCTTGAATAGTCCGTTATAATGTTTACTCGACTATGTAAATCCTTTATTCTTGTGAGTAAATGACAAATGCATTATTTCTGTTAAATTGTTCACGAAGCTATCTTCTTGTTGCTTAATTGATCTTTCTTTGCATAAACTGCGTTATAACACTACAAGGAACCAATAAGAATTTGGCTTTCCATCTAGCACCAATTATTGTACAGCCAGACAACTGTGGCAAGCGTACGATAATTCCCAAGGTGTAAATAACTTTTGTTGAAATAATAATAATTGTGTCCAAGCTGGCTATGCTTATTTTACCCTCCGCAAAAGAGATGTATTTGTGTAGAATAGTTAATTATTAAATAACAACCACATGGTTAGTTGGACCATGTGGTTAGTGGGTGATACTCATGTGAGTTAATGTATGTGAGTGTTTATATGTTTGTGGGCGAGTGCCCTGTGTTTGTTTCTGATGTGGGTGTTATGTGTGTTCATCATGCAGATTTATTGCATTATTGACAGATGTTAATGAGACAAGAGCACCGCATAACGGGTGCTAACGCTCGGCTGTGGGTGCAGTTTTGAATAAATAAAAGCTTGTCAGAATTTTTTTTAGAGGTCACAGTGACCTTGACCTTTGACCTAGTGACCCAAAAATGGGTGTGCGTGTAGAACTCATCAAGGTGCATCTACATATGAAGTTTCAAAGTTGTAGGTGGAAGCACTTTGATTTAAGGCGGCCATGTTTTTTCACCGATCTGAGCCATTTTCAAACTCGTCCGAGATATCAATAAAACCAATGTTTTGACCAACTTTCATGATAGTTGGGTAAAAATTGTGACTTCTAGAGTGTTTACAAGGTTTCTCTAATAAAGGTTTGATAAAAATACACGAAGATTGGGCATAAAATTTGACTTTACAGTGTTTACAAGTTTGTTTGTTTTTTTACCTAGTGACCTAGTTTTTGACCCAGCATGACCCAGTTTCGAACTTGATCGAGATATCATTGGGACAAATCTTCTGACCAAGTTTCATGAAGATCGGACATGAAAAGTGGCCTCTAGAGTGTTTACAAACCAAATGTGGACGACGGACGGATGGAAGACCGGTCACAAAAGCTCTCCTGAGCAATCAGGTGAGCTAAAAAATGACAAAAATAGTCAGTGGTTTTATTGTCAACACGTAACTTGGAGTTTGATAATACCAACTTTTCTGATTCTTCGATTAATATGAATTGAACATTACAAATTATCATGTAGCTTATTGCTAGAAACTTGTTGACTTGCTTGTGTAATTACTTGTGAAATTGCAAATGTAGTTACTAGAGTAAAGTTTTCATGTACTAATAATAAAGTGATACAAACTTTAATCCAGATTGAACCATATGGGTGAATATTTATTTTGGAAATATGCGATTCACACTCATAGATTAATGACAGATGCAATAAAGTAACTAGTATGTGTCACCAAGTGATGTAAAGAAGCACAAAGACACATGAACGATGCTTTATGTTGGTTACAAATAGCATGATGCAACAAGCATTTGTAATATACCAACATGCAATTGTAATATGTCAATATGAAATTGTTATGAAGCAATATCAATTGTCATTAAGCAATATGCAATTATCATTTAGCCACATAAAATGACTGCCCGATATTCCCTTTCATAACTTTGTGATCCTCATTACAAAATGCCCCCCTTACAACCAGAGCAGGTGGGGCGGGTATATATTATTTCTACAACAAAATGTTTGGATTTTCAATAATTCAATATAATTTTAGAATTATGGAATAAAGCCTTTGCACAATTTAGACCTGAGTGGTCTCATGTTTGCAATGTCTTTTGCCGTTTAAATGCACTTTATAAACATCAACTTACAACTTCCACTCTGGAGTCCCCACTGACCACTGTAAGGTCCTTGAACTTGGACGTCTTTGAGACCTTGGTGTCTGGGAACTCCCATTCCTCTTTTAGATAGCGAGCATCCAGACGACTGGCTTGCTTCTCATCATGGTGGGCAAGAAGCTTATCAAAGTCTACCAACTGAAATCAAGGTGGGAATGAATCTTGTAAAAGTCTACCAACTGAAATAATAATGTAAAAGAAGCTTGTCAAAGATTACCACATGAAATCCAAATGGACAAGCAGCTTGTCAAAAGTCTACCACATGAAATCACAATGGACAAGTAGCTTGTAAACATCTATCACATGAAATCACAATCAACAAGCAGTTTGTCAAAATCTACCACATGAAATCACAATCGACAAGCAGTTTGTCAAAGTCTACCACATGAAATCACAATGGACAAGCAGTTTGTCAAAGCCTACCACATGAAATCACAATGTACAAAAAATTTGTCTAAGTCTACCACATGAAATCACAATAGAAAAGCAGCTTGTCAAAGTCTACCACATGAAATCACAAATGACAAGCAGCTTGTCAAAGTCTAGCACATGAAATCACGATGGACAAGCAGCTTGTCAAAGTTTAGCACATATAATCACAATGGACAAGTAGCTTTTCAACATCTACCACATGAAATCACAATGGACATGCAGTTTGTCAAAGTCTAGCATATGAAATCACAATGGACAAGCAGCTAGTCAAAGTCTACCACATGAAATCACAATGAAAAAGTGGCTTGTCAAACTCTACTACATGAAATCACAATGGAAAAGTAGCCTGTCAAAGTCTGCCATTTGAAATCACAATGGACAAGCATTGTTAAACTCTACCTGTCCATATGAAATCACAATAGACAAAAGCAGCTTGTCAAAGTCTACCACATTAAATCACAATGGACAAGAAGCTTGTCATAGTCTTCCACATTAAATCACAATTTAAAAGTAGCTCGTCAATGTCTACCACAAGAAATCACAATGGTAAAGTAGCTTGTCAAAGTCTAGCACATGAAATCACAATGGACAAGCAGCTTGTCAAAGTCTACCGCATTTAATCACAATGGACAAGAAGCTTGTCAAAGTCTACCACATTAAATCACAATTTAAAAGTAGCTTTTCAATGTCTACCACAAGAAATCACAATGGAAAAGTAGCTTGTCAAAGTCTACCATTTGAAATCACAATGGACAAGCATTGTTAAAGTCTACCACAGGAAATCATAATGGACAAGTAGCTTGTCAAAGTCTACCATATTAAATCACAATGAACAAGCAGCTTGTCAAAGTCTACCTCATAAAATCTCAATGGTCAAGCAGCTAGTCAAAGTCTACCACATACAATCACAATGGACAAGCAGATGGTCAAAGTCTACCACATAAAATCACAATTGACAAGCAGTTTGTCAAAGTCTACCACATAAAATCACAATGGACAAGCAGCTTGTCAAAGTCTACCACATAAAATCTCAATGGACAAGCAGTTTGTCAAAGTCTACCACATAGTGATACAATCACAATGGACAAGCAGTTTGCCAAAGTCTACCACATAGTAATACAATCACAATGGACAAGCAGTTTGTCTAAGTGTACCACATAGTGATACAATCACAATGGACATGCAGTTTGTCAAAGTTTACCACATAGTGATACAATCACAATGGACAAGCAGTTTGTCAAAGTCTATCACATAGTGATACAATCACAATGGACATGCAGTTTGTCAAAGGCAAACAACTGAAATTAATGTGTACAAAAATACTGTCAGAAATTTCAAACTGAATTTATGGTAGGTAGGGATCTCATCTACCAACTAATATAATGGTTGCAACAAGCTTGTCAAATTACTACCAACTGCAATCACACTGGGCAGGAAGCCTGTAAAAGTCTACCAAACTGAAATGGGGCAAAATCAATAAGCTTGTAAAAGTCTATCAAATGAAACAATAATTTTTAATATTAACAAAACTTAAATTTTCAATAGGGAACAACATTTTTTAGAAGATTAACATATTTAATAATTCTTTATAAAATAAATGTCTATTATACATTGATATTACCATATAAGACTTCAATACAGGGACCAGGCCAGGATGCTCAGTTTTGAGAGCGCTGCACCTCAAATCTGAGGATCAACAGTTAGATTCTCAGCCCATCCACATGACTTATGTAGTGATCAGTCATGAGGTCCTTTCTTTGACTGATTTAAGTAGTGCCATTCTGAGGATCAACAGTTAGATTCTCAGTCCATCCACATGACTTATGTAGTGATCAGTCATGAGGTCCTTTCTATGACTGATTTAAGTAGTGCCATTCTGAGGATCAACAGTTAGATTCTCAGCCCATCCACATCACTTATGTAGTGATCAGTCATGAGGTCTTTTCTACGGCCATTCTATCTGATTTAAGTAGGGTTATTGTCAGCTACTGGCATAAGAATGGTAACCAAGCTACACATACAAAAGTGAGCTGGTAAACTGACAGACTAATACGACTGAAATACTGTTGAAAACGGCAAAACATCAAACTAAACAAACAGACATAAATTGCAAGTATATATTTATATCATTTCATCAAACTTAAGTATAGTTTATGCTTAATATAGAGTATAAATATATTAATGAATTGTTGAACGAAGTTAAAACATGAACATTAATATCACAATATAACTAATAGCTTCTATTTGCTTTTTATTTGGAAACATTTACTACGCGTTGTAAATAAAAGTTCATAGACATTTTTTTTGTATACAGAAACATAATTATTGATCACCAAGAGTCACATTTTAATTTTTTGTTTCTAAGTTATTAGAGAATATGGGTGTTCTTCTATTGAACATTAAAATTTGTCAAGTTATTCAAGCAGTTGTACCCAGTAGCTTACTTGATGTTTGGGTACATCCAGAGAGAGACCAGTAGGAATTTTCTGCTCATATGTATTGACTATATATCTCCCACTGCCATTGTTCACACTGCTTCCTGCCCTGCCCCTTTCACATGGGGCCGAGTGACCCCTTGGCTTAATACTCATCGCAATACCCCATACACAGATCTAACACATCAGTCCTTGATGCAGCATTAAAATTTATGGACTTTTGCACATGTATGTTACCATCTTAAATTTCTACCAGTGTACACATTGTTGTACTGGTCCAAGCATTCATTTACCTTAATTGAGACAAATTGGTAAAATGAATGCAAACACTTTTAAATGTTGTGTTGCGTTATTAAAATTGGAACTCTATTTACAATAAGTCCAAATGCAAATATTAAATTTGTACGTGCAATTAAGATCGCAGGAAGTCTAGGTTTATCAAATAACATTGGCACATATCCAAATTTACACTGCACAGTGTAATATACTCATTAAAAATTAAATATATATACATATTTATATACATAAAGTATTATTTTTGCTTGTTTTTTTATCTTAATTGACTCTTGTCATACAAGAAAAGCTCATTCACACATTCCATGTTTGCATTCCTTATTCCATTAATATCATAAAATAATACCAAAAGCTAAGCATTAAAAACAGCTCATCATTACTACAAATAATTAACACTGCCAACTCTGTGGATCACAAAAATAGCGTTAAAAATACTAATAGCTTTAAAGTCAGGCATTTAATATTGATTGAAGTTCAATAGAATGATATTAATCATCTGAGTCAGGTATTCTGTGGGAAATCTTTTTATACAGAAGTCAGTGGACAATAGGTTGAGGTACTAACAGCTCTATCCATTGTTAAACGTGCATTTGACTATTAAGTGCCTGTTTTATCTGACAAAACATTATCATCATATCAGCATGACCATATGATCGATGTTAAATATTCACAAAAACTTGATAATCATTTGACATGCTTAGTACTAGTACTTGAACAAAAAAAGGAAATATTAATGATAGACATACTAATCATGTTTAATATAAGTCAATAGTCAATAGTTCACATATTTTGATAAAGCATGGCAATTATCAGTGTTTTCATGCCATTCTTTTTTTTTCAGTTCTATCATATTTATAGATTTTGTTCATTTTTAGCACATTTGACTCCAAGTCAGCTCTATAATACCGGTTTTGGCATTTGATATATCTCAATTGAATGGTAAATTGATACAACTAATTGAGGTATGTATGATATTGCTTCATCATTAAAGGGTTTGTATAATGATTGATTCCAATCTCTTGTGCTAGGTTTATTAGGGCACCAGCCATAAGGCATTCTTGTGTTAGATTTAACATAACTCAATAGCTACTAGAGCTTTGTTACAGACGTGACGTATACCCCCACGTGCCGCAATGACTCAAACTATTTTGCATGCTGTCTTCACAAAACAAGAGAAGCTAAGTTATGGCGATTTTTAAGAATTATTATGCCATTATCATTTATGGCTATTTTTGACCTTTGAACTCAAAGTGTGACATTGACCTTGGAGATATCGACATAATTCTTTCGTGCGACACACCGTTTAATGATGGTGATTGAATGATCTCACAATGAACGACATAGTTATGGCCCTGTGAAGCTCATCTATGGCCTTTTTTGACCTTTAAACTCAAAGTGTGACCTTGACCTTGGAGATATCAACGTAATTCTTTCGCCTGACACACTGTCCAATAATGGTGAACAAATGTGCAAAATGATTTTAAAATCTCACAATGAACAACATAGTTATGGCCCAGACAAGCTCATTAATGCCTATTTTTGACCTTTGAACTCAAAGTGTGACCTTGACCTTGGAAATATCGACGTTATTCTTTCACGCGACACACTGTCCAATGATGGTGAACAAATGTGCCAAATGATTTTAAGATCTCCCAATGAACGACATAGTTATTGCCCGGACAAGCTCATGTATGACTATTTTTGACCTTTGAACTCAAAGTGTGACCTCGACCTTGGAGATATCGACGTAATTCTTCCGCGCAACACACTGCCCAATTATGGTGAACAAATGTGCCAAATGATTTTAAAATCTCACAATACATGACAAAGTTATGGCCCGGACAAGCTCATTTTTGGCCATTTTTGGCCTGTGAACTCAAAGTGTGACCTTGACCTTTGAGATATCGACGTAATTCTTTTGCGTGACACACTGTCCAATGATGGTGAACAAATGTGCCAAATGATTTCAAAATCTCACAATAAACAACATAGCTATGGCCTGGACAAGCTTTCGGGACAGACCGACAGACAGACTAACCGACTGACCGAGCGACCGACAGACAGACTGACAAATTGACTCCTATATAGCCCTTATTACCATTGGTAATGGGGGTATACAAAGATTAAATGAAGCTCTCTCATGCCAGTACTAGGTTTGATGCTGCACCATAAATAGGGTATTTGAATCTGCATCCTTGAAATAGGTCTGTTATATCAACATAACAAAGCTCTCTCCTGTATGGTTTGATAAGAAAACATGCATTTCAATCCTACAATTGGTACACAACATATGTCAATATAATATACATGTAATACCAACAACATCAATCACATTTAAGAATGATAACATTAAAAAAGATCCCAACAATTTGGAAAGTTTAGTGAGAAAATTTATGTTTTTAAAAATACTATCAGAATAGCATACAGTTTGGATCCTGATGAGACGCCACGTTCTGTGGTGTCTCATCTGCATCCAAACTGTTTGCAAAGGCTTCAAAATTCGGTTCCAGCACTGAAAGAGTTAAAGGATGGACTTACAGTATCTGATGTAAGATAGGGCAGTTTCACAGCATGGGTGGATATCCTACCTTGAATAGTTCATTCTCCATTTCAAACAGCTCATAGCCCTTCTCTGGAACATAACTCTGATACACTTCTGCCCTGAAAACCAAGCAAACTCATAATATATTTATGCAATTTTACAATATGTTAGTATTAAAATAAACCATCATATGAAAATAACTTAAGAATCTCAATTCATTAAGACTAAAACATACAGTTGTATTGTTTTATTTTTTCATTTATGTATAAACCTGCAGCAAAGAGTTAATATCCAATGGTTATAATTGTGTTACCTTTTTGATGCAGGTGTTTATTAAAGTAAAGGGCCCCGTTCATTGAAAACCTTCTGTTTTGGAATGATCTCCTATTCTTGTTCATATCAAGGCATGGCTACGAAGAATTTGCTAAGACCATTGTGCTATAATTCCTACATATCATACATCTAAACTGATGTTAACTGGCAAGATAAACAACAACAAAATTTATGTAAATCAGTTTTTTATTTATTTTCATGTTTTCAAAATTGGTCTAATGCAAGGCAACTGGTTGTACCAACCAAAGCACGAGGTCTATAAATTCGTACAGCTGAACACGACCAGGTTCATCAAACCGATCCCGACTGTGCTTGATTCTATGCATCAACTTCAGTGGAGAAATCATCAAGTTACACATCTGAAAATGTGCACAGACACAATGCATATCACTATGAATAACAAGAGCACCGCATAACGGGTGCCACGCTCGGCTGCGAAAGCTTGTCAGAATATTTTTTTTTTTTTTAGAGGTCACAGTGACCTTGACCTTTGAACTAGTGACCCAACAAGAGATGTGTTTGTCAGAAACACAATGCCTCCTACTGTGCCACATTGAAATAAAATTTCTATTTATTATTATTTCTATATATCTCTTTGGCAGGTATAGAAATCATCTCCCTTTAAAGGTTATTACTTCCCTTGAATTTTGTCCGATCCAACCAGGGGGGGCGGGGGAGGGTCTCACAGTCAATTATGACCATGTCAGACATCACTGACAACCAAGGCCTGTGGGTTAAAAGAGATCATAACCAGAGTTGATCATGTATCTATGGACATAAGTAATGAACATCAAAGAAATTATAATTATATCATTTAAAAAAAACTTTGAAAAATCAATCATTTGGGTTAAAAATAATCAAAATAATAAATCTGTACAGTACTGTGAAAAGAACTTCAATTCTTGGTAAGGAAATATATAATATGAGATTTATAATTATATAAATTACTTCCCTTGAAAATAATTGTAACAAATCTCTATTTTAGTAGCAAATAATTAAAAGCCACTATACTGTGACTGTAGATTCACCACTCAAAATGTGCAGCTCCATGAGATACATATGCATGCCAAATATATAAATTGGCTATGTTCAATATTGGCTAATTTTCTCCCTTTTTTTAAAGCTTATTACTTCCCTTAAATCTGTATTTTTTACCATAGACCGTAAAGGATGACCTTGACCTTTTACCACAATGTGTTTGTCAGAAACACAATGGTGCCTACTGCGCCGCTTTGATTTATTAACAAAAATATATACGTGGGCAGGTCAGATAACTATGTCCATTTAAAGCTTATTACTTCCCTTGACTTTGTTTTTTCGACCCTAGACCTTGAAGGATGATGTTCACCTTGAAATGAGATACACATGCATGCCAAAAATCAAGGTGCTATCTTCAATATTTAAAAAGTTATGGCCAATGTTAAGGTTTTAGCACGACTTTATGGCGGACGACGAGCTGGCTATGACAATAGCTCAGGTTTTCTCCGAAAACAGCCTCGCTAAAAATAATTTTCTTACACAATTAGAGTGTGGCGTGTTTATAGTGTGTATTAAAATGTAAACAGAAACAAGTGTTTTTACTTAAATATTTATTTTTTATAAGTATAAAGTGGCATAATTCTGAGAAAATACAGGTTACAGTTCAGGAATATAATCAGTGGTCTCATAAAATGACTACAAAGGTATTTATTAATTTGAAATGGAAACCATCTATCTATAGGCTAAAAGCTACTGATTGAAATAAATATTACTGAAATTTCTACAAACTTAGCCTGCTTTTTACAAAACAAGAGGGCCAAGATGGCCCTAGTTCGCTCACCTGAGAGGAGTCGTTTCATTCAATCTTTAACAAATGTCAAACTTGACCTAGATATTGTCCAGACAAACATCCTGGTCAAGTTTCATCATTATTTCATCTGCGAGTCATGATCAATGTACCATATCAAGTTTCATGATCCTAGGCGTAAGCCTTCTTGAGTTATCACCCGGACACCATTTTTCTAAGTTGAGTCACCGTGACCTTGACAGCCATTGTGTGAATACATTTTTTTTGCACTGTGACCTTGACCTTTGACCTAGTGACCTGATAATCTATAGGGGTCATCTACGAGTCATGATCAATATACCTATGAAGTTTCATTAACCTAGGCATAAGCGTTCTTGAGTTATCATCCAGAAACCATTTAACTATTTCAGGTCACAGTGACCTTGACCTTTGACCTAGTGACCTGAAAATCAATAGGGGTCATCTGCGAGTCATGATCATTGTACCTATGAAGTTTCATGATCCTAGGCATAAGCGTTCTTGAGTTATCATCCAGAAACCATTTTACTATTTCAGGTCACTGTTACCTTGACCTTTGACCTAGTGACCTGAAAATCAATAGGGGCCATCTGCGAGTCATGATCAATGTACCTATGAAGTTTCATGATCCTAGGCATAAGCGTTCTTGAGTTATCAACTGGAAACCATTTTATTATTTTGGGTCACCGTGACTTTGACCTTTGACCTAGTGACCTGAAAATCAATAGGGGCCATCTACAAGTCATTATCAATGTACCTATGAAGTTTCATGATCCTAGGCCTAAGCGTTGTTAAGTTATCATTCGGAAACCATTTTACTATTTCGGGTCATAGTGACCTTGACCTTTGACCTAGTGATCTCAAAATCAAAAGGGGTCATCTTCGAGTCATGATCAATGTACCTATGAAGTTAAATGATCCTAGGCCTAAGCGTTCTTGAGAAATCATCCAGAAACCATTTTACTATTTTGGGTCACCATGACCTTCACCTTTGACCTAGTGACCTGAAAATCAATAGGGGTTATCTGCAAGTCATGATCAATGTATCTATGAAGTTTCATGATCCTAGGCATAAGCGTTCTTGAGTTATCATCCGGAAACCATTTTACTACTTTGGGTCACCGTGACCTTGACCTTTGACCTAGTGACCTGAAAATCAATAGGGGTCATCTGCGAGTCATGATCAATGTATCTATGAGTTTCATGATCCTAGGCATATGCGTTCTTGAGTTATCATCCAGAAACCATTTTACAATTTTAGGTCACCGTGACCTTGACCTTTGACCTAGTGACCTGAAAATCAATAGGGGTCATCTTCGAGACATGATCAATGTACCTATGAAGTTTCATGATCCTAGGCATAAGCGTTCTTGAGTTATCATCTGGAATCCATATTACTATTTCGGTTCACCGTGACCTTGACCTTTGACCTAGTGACCTGAAAATCAATAGGGGTCATCTACGAGTAATGATCAATGTACCTATGAAGTTTAATGATCCTAGGCCTAAGCGTTCTTAAGTTATCATCCAGAAACCATTTTACTATTTCGGGTCATCGTGACCTTGACCTTTGACCTAGTGACCTGCAAATCAATAAGGGTCATCTGCGAGTCATGATCAATGTATCTATGAAGTTTCATGATCCTAGGCATAAGTGTTCTTGAGTTATCATCTGGAAACCATTTTACTATTTTCTAGTTTACTAGTGACCTAGTTTTTGACCCAGCACAACCCAGTTTCGAACTCGGCCGAGATTTCATTGGGACAAAGCTTCTGACCAAGTTTCATGAAGATGGGACAAGAAATGTGGCCTCTAGAGTGTTTACGAGCAAATGTTTATGGACGGATGGACATACGACGGACAAAGACCGGTCACAAAAGCTCACCTGAGCAATCAGGTGAGCTAAAATGATACATAAGTTCTGAAAAAGATCAATAAAAACCCACATACGTTTAATTGAATAACCTAAGTACATGCAGATAAAGAGAAAAATAGTTGTTGTTTACCTAAAATTTATAAGTAAAGAAAGCATTAATGCTCTCAAATGCAGGTCCCAGACATAAGACTATGCGCAATGTCTCAACTGAATAAGTTACAGAAATATGGAGTGCTATATTCTAACCATAAATCTAAGTATGACCAAAATATTCCATGAATAGCTAAGCTAAAATAAATTTATACCTGTTGTCATTTGAGGGCATAATTCTTCAATCTGTTTATAATTTCCATATCAGTTAAAAAACAGGACATGATAAATTGAATGGCAATACCTTCAGTGCCCGCATCATCTTGTGCTGATCAATTACCATCCCTTTCATGTCGGGGGCTTCATATGCCTCGTATCCCAGACGTACATTGTAGAGGTCAGTGTACCTGAATACCAGCAAAGGTAAATTGTAGACGTCAGTGTAACTGAATACCAGACGCTCATTGTAGAGGTCAGTGTACCTGAATACCAGATGTACATTGTAGAGGTCAATGTACCTGAATACCAGATGTACATTGTAGAGGTCAATGTACCTGAATACCAGATGTACATTGTAGAGGTCAATGTACCTGAATACCAGCATAGGTACATTGTAGAAGTCAGTGTACCTGAATTCCAGACGTACATTGTAGAGGTCAGTGTACCTGAATACCAAAAGTACATTGTAGAGGTCAGTGTACCTGAATACCAGAAGTACATTGTAGAGGTAAGTGTACCTGAATACCAGAAGTACATTGAAGAGGTCAGTGTACCTGAATACCAGAAGTACATTGTAGAGGTCAGTTTACCTGAATACCAAAAGTACATTGTAGAGGTCAGTGTACCTGAATACCAGAAGTACATTGTAGAGGTAAGTGTACCTGAATACCAGATGTACATTGAAGAGGTCAGTGTACCTGAATACCAGAAGTACATTGTAGAGGAAAGTGTACCTGAATACCAGAAGTACATTGAAGAGGTCAGTGAACCTGACTACAAGACATACATTGTAGAGGTCAGTGTACCCGAATACCAGATGTACATTGTTGAGGTCAGTGTACCTGAATACAAGATGTACATTGTAGAGGTCAGTGTACCTGAATACCAGACGCTCATTGTAGAGGTCAGGGTACCTAAATACCAGATGTACATTGCAGAGGTCAGTGTACCTGAATACCAGATGGACATTGTAGAGGTCAGTGTACCTGAATACCAGACGTACATTGTAGAGGTCAGTGTACCTGAATACCAGACGCTCATTGTAGAGGTCAGTGTACCTGAATACCAGTTGTAAATTGTAGAGGTCAGTGTACCTTAATACCAGATGTACATTGCAGAGGTCAGTGTACCTGAATACCAGACGGACATTGTAGAGGTCAGTGTACCTGAATACCAGATGTACATTGTAGAGGTCAGTGTACCTGAATACCAGATGTACATTGTAGAGGTCAGTGTACCTGAATACCAGCAGACAGTCATTGTAGAGGTCATTATACCTGAAAACCAGATGTACATTGTAGAGGTCAGTATACGTGAATACAAGAAGTACATTGTAGAGGTCAGTGTACGTACATTGTAGAGGTCAGTGTACCTGAATACCAGACATACATTGAAGAGGTAGTGTACCTGAATACCATACGTACATTGTAGAGGTCAGTGTACCTGAATACCAGACATACATTGTAGAGGTAAGTGTACCTGAATACCAGACGTACATTGATGAGGTCAGTGTACCTGAATACCAGACATACATTGTAGTGGTCAGTGTACCTGAATACCAGATGTAAATTGCAGAGGTCATTGTACCTGAATACCAGATGTAAATTGAAGAGGTCAGTGTACCTGAATACCAGATGTACATTGAAGAGGTCAGTGTACCTGAATACCAGACATAGATTGTAGAGGTCAGTGTACCTGAATACCAGACGCTCATTGTAGAGGTCAGTGTACCTGAATACCAGTTGTAAATTGTAGAGGTCAGTGTACCTAAATACCAGATGTACATTGTAGAGGTCAGTGTACCTGAATACCAGACGTACATTGTAGAGGTCAGTGTACCTGAATACCAGCAGACGTTCATTGTAGAGGTCATTGTACCTGAAAACCAGATGTACATTGTAGAGGTCAGTGTACCTGAATACAAGACATACATTGTAGAGGTCAGTGTACGTACATTGTAGAGGTCAGTGTACCTGAATACCAGACGTACATTGAAGTGGTAGTGTACCTGAATACCAGACGTACATTGTAGAGGTCAGTGTACCTGAATACCAGACATACATTGTAGAGGTAAGTGTACCTGAATACCAGACGTACATTGATGAGGTCAGTGTACCTGAATACCAGACATACATTGTAGTGGTCAGTGTACCTGAATACCAGATGTAAATTGCAGAGGTCAGGGTACCTGAATACCAGATGTAAATTGTAGAGGTCAGTGTACCTGAATACCAGATGTACATTGAAGAGGTCAGTGTATCTGAATACCAGACATACATTGTAGAGGTCAGTGTACCTGAATACCAGTTGTAAATTGTAGAGGTCAGTGTACCTGAATACCAGACGTACATTGTAGAGGTTAGTGTACTTGAATACCAGACGTACATTGAAGAGGTCAGTGTACCTGAATACCAGATGTACATTGAAGAGGTCAGTGTACCTGAATACCAGACGTACATTGTAGAGGTCAGTGTACCTGAATACCAGATGTACATTGTAGAGGTCAGTGTACCTGAATACCAGACGTACAGTGTAGAGGTCAGTGTACCTGAATACCAGACGTACATAGTAGAAGTCAATGTACCTGAATACCAAATGTAAATTGTAGAGGTCAGTGTACCTGAATACCAGATGTACATTGTAGAGGTCAGTGTACCTGAATACCAGATGTACATTGTAGAGGTCAGTGTACCTGAATACCAGATGAACATGGTAGAGGTCAGTGTACCTGAATACCAGATGTACATTGTAGAGGTCAGTGTACCTGAATACCAGACATACATTGTAGAGGTCAGTGTACCTTAATACCAGACGTACATTGTAGAGGTCAGTGTACCTGAATACCAGACATAAATTGTAGAGGTCAGTGTACCTGAATACCAGACGTACATTGTAGAGGTCAGTGTACCTTAATACCAGACGTACATTGTAGAGGTCAGTGTACCTGAATACCAGACATTCATTGTAGAGGTCAGTGTACCTGAATACCAGACGTGCAATGAAGAGGTCAGTGTACCTGAAAAACCAGACGTACATTGTAGAGGTCAGTGTACCTGAATACCAGACATACATTGTAGAGGTTAGTGTACCTGAAAACCAGACTTACATTGTAGAGGTCAGTGTACCTGAATACTAGACATACATTGTGGAGGTCAGTGTACCTGAATACCAGACGTACATTGTAGAGGTCAGTGTACCTGAATACTAGACATACATTGTAGAGGTCAGTGTACCTGAATACCAGACGTGCAATGAAGAGGTCAGTGTACCTGAAAAACCAGACGTAAATTGTAGAGGTTAGTGTACCTGAAAACCAGACGTACATTGTAGAGGTCAGTGTACCTGAATACCAGACATACATTGTAGAGGTCAGTGTACCTGAATACCAGACGTACATTGTAGAGGTCAGTGTACCTGAATACCAGACATACATTGTAGAGGTCAGTGTATCTGAATACCAGATGTACATTGTAGAGGTCAGTGTACCTGAATACCAGACATACATTGTAGAGGTCAGTGTACCTGAATACCAGACATACATTGTAGAGGTCAGTGTATCTGAATAACAGCATAAACAGTGCAACTGTCACATCATTGATATGCATCGACCTTGTTTTTTTTCCATGTAAAACCAATTAATATCCTTTGTTATAAAACAAAAGAATATACAATAATTGTTTACACCTTGACAAAAATTGCACAACCAAATTTGTTATTTAGGTTAGAATTTAAGATCACATTTTCTACAAAAAAATACAAAGATATTAGCACAAAATGTTGAAATACTTAACATTTAGCAGTTTATTATATCTACTAATAAAATCATCTGTATTTATGGAAATTTTATTCATGGAAAAAGTCTCTAACTACCGTATGAAATTTGAGAAAATTACAATTTGTCTATTAGAATATGGGGGACAGCAATTTTACACAACCTTTACATGTTACAACTAAATTTTTGTAGTAAAGTAGCAGCAAGGAGTTACAATATATAAATATTTGTTAAGAATAAAACTCCTATTTTGAAACTGATTTCAATTTTTGTATCACAAGACTTGCATAAATCTCACAGCTAAAAACATTTTCATAATCAATTTTAAAATCAAGCTCTTTATAGACACTTGATATTTTCTAGTGTGCACCCAAGTGTTGTATTTTTAGTGTAAACCCAAGAGTTGTATTTTCTAGTGTGAACCAACAACTTGTATTTTCTAGTGTGAACCCATGATCTGTATTTTCTTTTATGAACGCATGACTTGTATTTTTAAGTGTGAACCCATGAGTTGTAATTTCTAGTGTGAACCCATGAGTTGTATTTTCTAGTGTGAACCAACTAGTTTTATGTTCAAGTGTGAACACAAGAGTTGCATTTTTTTTGAGTGAACCCATAAGTTTTTTTCTAGTTTTAACCCATGAGTTATTTTTTTCTATGGTGAGTTGCCTTTTCCAGTGTGAACTCAATAGGTTTTTTTTCCAGTTTGAACTCGAAATGTATTTTCTAGTGTGAACCCATGATATGTATTTTCTAGTGAGACCACAAGATTTTTATTTCTAGTGCGAACCCTTGAGATTTTTTTTAGTGTGAACCAATGAGTTGTGTTTTCTAGTGTGAGCCAAAGAATTGTATGCTCTGGTGTGAACACAAGAGTTGCATTTCCTTGTGTGAACAATAGAGTTGCATTTTCTAGTGTGAATACAATATGTGTATGTTTTAGTGTTAATACAAGAATTGTATTTCCTAGTATGAACCCATTAGTTGTATTTTCTTGTGTGAAGCCATGATTTACTCATGATTTGTTATTTCTATTTCTAGTCTGAACTAAAGTTGTATTTACTAGTGTGAACCCATGAGTTTTTTTTCCAGTGTGAACTGAAGACTTGAAATTTGTCTAGTGTGAACCCATGAGTTGTTTTTTTTCCAGTGTAAACCCGAGTATTATCAAATGTGAACCCATGAGTTTTTTTTCCAGTGTGAACTGAATGGTTGTATTTTCTAGTGTGAACTGGAGTTTTATTTTCTAGTGTGAACCCATTTTTTTCCAGTGTGAACTAAAGATTTGTATTTTCTAGTTTGACCCCACAAGTTGTATTTTCAGTATCTAGTATGACCACAATTATATAGTGTGTACTCCAAAATTGTATTTTCTAGTGTGAACCCATGAGTTGTTATTTTCTAGTGTGAACTCAAAGAGTTGTATTTTTGTGTGAACCCATGAGTTACATTTTCGTATGTAACCTATTAGTTGCATTTCATTGTGTGAACCCACACATTGTATTTTATAGTGTGAACCCAATAATAGTATATTCCTCTGTGAACCCATGAGTTTTATATTCTAGTGTTAAGCCATAAGTTGTTTTGTCTATTGTGAACCCAAAGCTTTATTTTCTAGTGTGAACCCTCAAGATGTATTTTCTTGTGTGAACCCATGCATTGTATTTTCTACTGTAAACCCAATAGTTGTATTTTCTAGTTTGAACATACGTGAGAGCATGATGGTCCAGGATTGTGGCTGCGCGCCGTATGACACACATATTCCACTCAGCAGTGTGCATGTTCTGGGTGAAGTGGAGGGCATCATATAGCAGCTTGTAGTCCAACATCTTGTACACCTCCTAAAAAAACATCCCTCAAGAAATTGATACTTGTCTAACCTTAACAATTTCAGGCTTCAAAACTTAATTTGTGCAGGCACTTCAATGTACAAAAGGAACTAAAAGCAGATCATTGTGTCTATTTCATCTTCATTTCCATAAAAAAATATTATGCATCAGTTTATAGTATTAATTTAATTAAGAATATTTCTATTAGTTTAATTTAGCAAAGCTCTATAAAAAACAGTAACGATTTACAGAACCTAAGAATGCTGTTTTATTTCAATAGCTAAACACGATGTCATTATCAACATATTTAGAGGAAAAATAATTATGTTCCAGACCTAGCCACAATTAAAGCCATCTTAAACAGATCTCAATAAGATCTGATTTGTAAAAAAGGTACTTGAAGCTTTTTTTTTATAGAACTGCTTAACGTTTAGTATTTCAATTTTAGTTACTGGCAAACTTTGCCCAACTCTTTAGATAATTATGGAAACCCAAGCCTGTTCTACATGCATGAAGATTCATTGCAATAAGCTCTCGGCACATTAAGCAGAAACGTTTGATGTTAACAGCCCGTCAAAACCAATGTATCATTATCTTTAATGTTTTTTTTAAATATTGGGTGAAATGCAAAAGATGACATATCTGTAGCCTTTTTGCCTTCCAGTTCTATTATTACCTGGAGAGGCATTCCATTTTCGTCTGTGTGAATCTCATGGCTGACATGCTCTCTGAACAAACCAACTGGAAACTGAAAAGAATAAAGGGAGGCGATTAAATCAATGATGCCATTTTAAACTGAAAACAGAAGTTACTCTTCAAACTGTCTCATAAAACCTTTTGTAAACTAAAAATAAAATCATGGTGATACTTCAACCTCAAAACAAAAGTTGTACATCTTATAGCCTGAACACTCAAGAGAAACGTTAATACCTTAAGCAAATAAAGGGAGCCTAATGCATTGTGATTGCAAACTGAAGAGACAGGAGTTAAACACCTTAAAGTCTCTTGAAATTTAGCTTCAAGACATCACAACCCATATCGACTAACATAATTTCAAAGATTCAATAATGTACATAAATGTGTCATGTTTTTTTTGGCGTAGCTGTTTAACGTCACTTTTGACCTTACCTGACCTTTGTAAGTGTCCAATAAAATTCAAATAAAATTTCCCGCGGCTAGATACCAACGAATACACTTCATTTATTGCATTGGCTGATTTGAGTGTACCACCAGAACATTGGAAACATGAACGCGCCTTTGCAACACTGTTTTACTGCGTGTTCAGCATTAAACAATTTTATCTCTAATGAAAAGACTTGATAGATAGAACAGTTTTACTCTCAAATCTTGACATCAATACAGTTTGTGCGTGCACCTTTTATTTTCAGATGATTGCCAGCGCCAGAGCGTTTGTACTTAAAGGCTATGTTCTCATATTTAGTAATAACTTGCATATTCCTGTCTGTGTACTAGTATATTTAAGTTCATTAAAGTATTGTTTTTCCCTATCCTGATATTTGTTTTGGCCAAACCATTTTAATTGTTTTCGAAATTAAACATTTAACATGTAAAAGTATAAAGTTTTAAACAAGCCGTCGTTCCAGCAGTGGAAGTGTGGCCTCACTTTAATGAATTGCATTCCAACCCGCAAGGTATCAGGGTCAGTTCGCGGCCAGTAAAATAATCGCTATATAATATAGACGCTATGGCGTGAACTGGGTGAACTGGAATTTTCTTTAGACCAGAAATATGTTACATGAAGATATTCAGCGATATAATTATGGTATGTCAATAATAGATTCTTAATAATGTGTTTTCAACAATACCATGATAAAATTTCTTTTGGATTAATTTAACAAGAATTATTTCACCATATTGACTAATGTATTAAGCATGAGCGCAATGATTCTCGATACTGTTAATAATCGAATCAAATAACAATGCCCGACAAAACAATAAAACAGGTTTGTTCGAAGAACGCGCGTATAAATATTAAAAATATGTACGCATATTTCGCGTGTGGCCGGTTGACTCATATGTTTTAATTTCACTTCCATTCTTCTTTTGGTTTTCTGTTTTGTATCTATAGGTTTCTGACCAGCAAAATGTAATAATGTAAAATAAGCCGCGAAAACTCCGCGTAACATCCCGTACTGTGTGTGATGCAGCTAAGAACTGAACAGAAAAAGACATTCGCTATCTTTGATCTCATTCATTGAACTCTTTACTCTTTACACCAACTCCAACCACAATCAACGCCATATATCTTTTTAAAAAGATATTTCTTGTTTTAAATGATGTCATTCATGTTTTCCATTCACAATTTGTTATAAAGGTGTTTTGTGACATTTAATTTATCAGCTTACAGTTTTTTGAATTTCACAATATAAATAGTTCAACAACTTTATAGTTCAAACAATTTTAAAATGGTTTGATTTGCCACAAACGATAAATTATTGCATTAAATGCAATCCAATGAAAGGAGTGTAGAATGGTTTGGTGTTAATTCATGTAACAGTTAGAAATGAAAATATTCTTCACCAACCTATGCAAACATGTCATCACAATTATTACAGTACCAATGTGATTGACTCATTGTCATAGAAAAACAAAATGTTTCAGAAAGTCTTTCAGACGTCTGAAACTAAATTTCATTGATACTCTATGTATTGGATCTCCAGAGGGAGGAAATTATTAAAACTTCATACATTTACTCTTTTATTAAATATTTCGGCCAAGGCCTTCTTCAGTATTACATCCGTTATGATCAACAGAAGAAAACGCTATGTAAAAATGTCTTAATAATCGTTTACTGAAGAAGGCCTTTGGCCGAAATATTTAATAAAAGAGTAAATGTATGAAGTTTTTAAATTGCATTGTATTGGTATGAAAAAAAATCTATTGATTGTAGTTTGGTCTGTCTATGCATGCACAGGAAACTATGTTTTTAACACATGATTAAGGTTTTAATCAAATAATGTATGATCTTGAATAGATGTTAGACAAGAAAAAGCACTTACAAAATGATTAATGATTTATTTCATGTTTATATGTAGTTCTGCTAGGAAACAGTGGAATGCCGTTGATTACTAATACAGGTAAAGTTTGGAGAAACAACAATCAGTGAATATGAGCACTGTTGTACAAGTTATGTATTTATCTGAACCAGAACTACGGTTAATACATGTATAGGTGGTTTGCATGTGGCTATGATATTAATCTGAAAAAACATCATTTTGAATGATATATAATAAAATTATAACAAAAGAGCAACTTTCCTGATTTTTTTTTCCACTCTTAATAATTTTATGTGTATAGTGTTATTTCTTAAAACTTGTCTCAGCATTTGAAAAAATCTTGCAAGATATGTACATTTCAAGAAAGGAAATTCATTTCTGCGTTGAATAAGACCAAGTTTGTGAACCTCGTTGCACAAATTGATGAAGTTATGGCTGTTCAAAGCGATGCACGCCGTTTTCGGGTCATTTTGAGTTGAATACCTTGTTATATATAAATATGATAGTGAAATTATTTTTTCGAGAAAAGTTGATTTTTCATTATAATATGGTTATTTATCATTCAAAATGCTGTTTTCACTAATTAATATCATAGCCACACGCTAACCACCTGTGCTTCGGTATAGGTACTAACAATAAAACAGACAAACAAAACAATAACCTAAAACTATGAATGGACGATGTTATTAATAAAACTATTTGTGAAACTGATCGAATCACGCCAATAATGTGCTTGTTCAATGGACTTAAATTGTAAGCATGGAGAAAGCAAACAGACTAGAATGACTTGACAACAAGTCAATTTTGACAATGCCTAAGTAATACAAAAACAGAGGAAGCTTTCAACTGCACAATTTATTCTCACATTTCAAAGTCATTTAAGTGCATTTAAAGCAACAGCCTTGTCATCCATGAAAATGCAAAAAAATGTTCAGATGAATTACTAAGCATTGAGATTAGATTTCTTGCATCTTACAAAGGATTAAAATTTAATACCGTAAATCTATGCATAAACACTCTAAATTCTTTTTGATCCACGGGTCGAATTTAGGCCAATAAAATGCTCACACAGTTTACTACTTGAAACCTTCATTAAATAGCAAACACAGCTCAAATGCAAACCATAAAAAACTGATACATTGATATTTTTGGTAAGTATATAGAGTGATTTATTTTGATTTTATTGAAAACCTAGCTAGAAATTGGTGTTTAAAATCTGTTTTATAAATAGTATAAATACAACAGCAATGCTGTTGACACTGATGTCAGATTTTGAATATTGTGTGAAATTTCATTGCCAGTCAAACAATTGAACTAAATGCATTTTATGAGATCATTATTTAAGTTTATTGTTAATCGATTATCATGTAGTAACATTAACAAGAAATATCTTTAAAAAAGATATACGGCGTTGATTGTGGTCGATGTTTATGAACGATCAAAAGTTATCTCTATGAGATAAAAAGTAGCGGATGCCTTTTTTCTGCGCAGTTCTTAGCTACATCATAAGCAAATCAATTACGAGTGTTGCGCCAGATTTCGTGGCTTATTTTGCTTTATGTGATATTATTACTCAGATATCTATATTTACAGAATAGAAAAACACAAGAAACATGAAAATAAACGAGTGCATATAGGTCAGCCGGCAATACTCGAATCTTATTTAATTGCATAATTATAGTATAGTGAATTATTGTGCTCATGCTTAATAAACTGGTCTAAATGGATAAATATTTCTAATTAATTTTATCAAAATTGGTCCTTATCATGCAAATGTTGAAACCATATTAAAAATCGATGATTGACATACCACAATAATATCGCCAAATATCTTCATTTAGTATCTTTCTGATCAAAACAGACTTCAAGTGCACAAAGTTTACGAGACGGCGTTTATATAAAGATTTCTGCAACTGACCGCAAACTGACCTTGATACCTTGTGGATTGGAATGCAATGCATTACAGTCACTACGTTATTGTCAGTAAGACCGGTGTAATACAATGATCGCAACCCCTTCTGCGAACTCCGGTGATGAACTGTATATAAACTCTGTCTTTCACAAATGGCCGCGAATTGACCCGAATCCTCGCGAATTGAAATGCAATGCAAGTAAGTACTAAATATGACAACATAGCCTTTAGTATAAACGCTTTTGCGCTGGTAATTCTCTGAAAATAAAAGGTGAACGCACAAACTGTATTTATGTCGAAAATTGATTGTAAAACTGTTCTATCTATTGAGCCTTTTCATTAGAGATAAAATTGTTTCATGCAGTAAAACAGTGTTACAAAGACGCGGATATGTTTCCAATGTTCTGGTGTTATACTCAAATCAGCCAATGGAATAAATGAAGTGTATTCATTCGTACCTAGCCGCGGGAAATTTTATTTGAGTATTATTGGACACTTACAAAGGTCAAGTCAGGGTGAAAAGCTGGCTTAATACAGCTTACGCCGAAAAACCACCTTATACAGATCTGACATTAAATCAGAAAGGATAAGAACAATTTACAAACAATTATTTAGATAATCATTTTTAAGGAAATTGTCCGATTAGTACTAAGCTATATTTTTGATGGCTCTTGAGTACAATGGGTCATGAAAATTGTTACAAGACAGAACCCAGTTTATTGAATGCAAAACAAGATAATTGCCATTAACATATGTTTAAAATTATTTATATACACTGAAAATTAAATTCAAATTGTCGAGCTAATGTTTGTTAAAAAAATCATTGATTGTTTCATAAGTGAGTTAATTACTAGAATTAATATTTCTATTCACATAACCAAATGTTAACATTATTGGCCATAACATTTTGAGGAACTGGGCATAGTTTGAAGGACATTAATACACTACTATAATTTTGCATGTTTGCTAGTTAATATATATAAGATTGCATTTAATTATTGACATTAGCACAGATTCCTTTAACCTGCTTACAACATGCAGCTGTTGTACATGTAAGTGACTGACAAAAGGAAAGTGCATATAAATTTTCGTCAAAACGGAAAAAAAAATTCAACAGAAATTATTATTGTAATCGATGGGCAATAACTCCGTAAAAAATCATTGGACCAGAACATCTTGACATTAATGAGCATGTCCACCCTACAGGGATGCCGCATATCAAGTTTTATTACAATCAGATCACTAGTGTCTGAAATCTCGTGCAAAAACTAAAAGTGAAATGGTAATTAACGAATAGCAATAATTTCCTAAGGACCAGAACAACCTGACAAGAATGCAATACCCACCATATTGAGGTGCTGTATAACTAGTTTATTCAAAGTCAGATTATAAGTGTCTGAAATCTTGCGCGTAAATAATGGTGTTAAGGACTGAAAGACAGATGGATGGACCAAAGGACAGATAAGGATTACCGGTATTTGCGAAATTTGTTTGAGACCCATAAAAACTCAATTCCAAATAAAAAGTTAATACTGACAGAGGGAGACAGCGGCCACTAATATGCTCCCCATTTTCTGGAAGCAAACAAATTACCTGAGTTAACTGGTCAAAGACGGACTGCCAGACAGCGAGCAAAATACTAATTATACCCCCTACATCAAGCTTCTTAGTGCATTCAATAATAGTTTGGTTGTACTTGTAGTTTGTTCGCTAACTGTAACTATTTAAATTTTATTACTATTAACTAGACGGACACAATAGCCAATATGCCAAGGCGTCGTTTTAAAGATACATATTGGAAGATTTATAAAAGCAAAATGCATAATTCCTGCCACATTGACTGGGCGTAATAACCTATGGCTTAAACTAGCTCTTTCTGATTGTAATTGTTTCTTTCTTGTTTGGAATATGACACCAGAGAATATGTATCAGTTTCAAAGATTATAATCAGTTCACAGATATATATTCGTTTGCTAATTAAACAAGATTGTCTTTGATTTTTATGGTCTATGAGATTAAATGTTAATGACATATTGAGCATTAATAGTTCATGTCACTATATCCCAATATGTTATAATTTATCATGTAATCTACAATAACTAGTATGACAAATTGGTGTCTTGTGTTTTTGTTACAAATGAGTTTGTTTTATAAATATTTTAATTTGTTCATGGATCTTACATAGTATAATTATTAAAATAAACTGAAACATATTATGTCATGCCACTATACTTAATTTCATCTGATCTTACATAAAAGTAAAATTTTATATTTTAAATTAAAAGAAAGAGTCACTGTTTAAGATCTTTAAACACAATGAACACAAGTTTACAAATTCAGCAATTTATGGTAATCAGAAAATCTCTGTTTTCACAAACAAACCATTGAAGGTTTTTGCATATCAACCTTAAACCACAATAATGAGCACCACACAGATGACAAAATCTGATGTACTGCCCAAATGAGGTATCTAAGGCGAAAAGTATCTTAGCTAATGTGTGTGTCTCTACATTAAAAGCTGTAACATGTTCATCCAGCGAAAGATAAAAAACCATCATATTATTCCATATTTATATTTCTAATGAACAAAACCTACCACTTCTTTTACATTTAAACTAAATTTTTGCAGCCTTTTTTCAAATCAAAAGATGCTTTACGCACATAATGTTTTAAATAAATGCAACTTACACCCAGGTGAAATATATTATTATTATGCATCGTTTTGCAAACCTATCCATGCGTGATTTGATATACACAAATGGAAGTCATTTGCTCATATTTGAAATTGTTAAGGTGAGAGATTGCCTTTCCTTTTCGTAGCTTAAAGGGATATTTTCACGGTTTGGTAAATTGACAAAATTGAAAAAAAGTTGTTTCAGATTCGCAAATTTTCGTTTTAGTTATGATATTTGTGAGGAAACAGTATTACTGAACATTTACCATAGTCCAATATAGCCATTATATGTATCTTTTGACGATTTGAAAACCTAAAAATTATAAAGTGTTGCAACGCGAAACGATTGAATAATTTGGAGAGTTCTGTTGTTGTCGTTTAAATTTACGAAACTACGAAGATTGCTTATATAAGGTATAAAATACTTAAACCGTGTTTGCCCGGCGGAATAGCCGAGAGGGCTAATGCGTTTTTACTTCAGACTAACTCAAGGACTCCGGGGGTGACTGGTTCGAGCCCTGGTACCGGCTACTTTTTTCCCCTTTTTTAAATTTTATTCTTGATTTTTTACTGGAGCTTTTAAGATCCAATGTTTACATTTATCAATATAAAGCATTTAATGACAAACTTCAAAAAATGCCAAAATCTGTGAAAAGGCCCCTTTAAAAAGACTTAAAAGGAGTTCCGCACACAAAAATTCCACAAACTACAGACAAAAGGACAAGTGCAATTCTTAATACATGTACCCTAAATCGCAGCGGAACATAAAAACATCCATGTCTCTAGCCTCATATTCTAGAAACACACCACCAACCAATAAGTAGTTTTGTTAAAGTGAATTTCCATTGAATTAAATAAATATATTGCATAGATTCTCTAAATGTAATAATCTTTCATAAAAGACACATCACTCTTTCATAAAAGACACATCACTGAAATAATCTATTCCCGTTTGGGCAAACGGGGCTCAAAACATGTGCTTAAAATGTTGTCCCCGATTAGCCTGTGCAGTCTGCAGAGGCTTATAATGGACAACACTTTCTTCTTTCATAGTATTTTTATTTTAAAGGAAGTCTCTTAAAAAAAATACAGTTTAGGCCGATATTGCAGTCCTGGATTACCCTGTGTGGACAGCGCAGGCTAACCAGGTAAAGCACTTTATTCACATGCATTAAGCCCCATTTTCCCAGAATGCGGATCATATTTCCATAAGAATGGTTACAAAACAGATAAGAAACTAATATATTTACAGCTTTAGTCACTCAGCCAAACAAACACTGGCAATGTCAACAGATTTGTCAATGCACCATCGTAGTAACATATTAATGCAATATATATTAAATGACTTTCAATATTTGCTCTATTTCTATTAATATTTACTTAATAAATTTAGATGCCAGCTAAGGTGTATAGTTTGATATTTAAACATAAATCAATCAGAAAGACTGAGGACAGATTACACAAAGCCCTTAGTTTTGTAGTTGAAGACAAAATAAAGTTGCTGGTAGGGAAAGGACACTTGCCATCATGAAAACAACTAAATGGGATTTCAAGACGTATATTGACATGTTGGAATCCAGCAAGGTGTCAAAACAGTGATTGAACGATCATTAGTCAGTGACTGGACAATCATTAGTCAGTGACTAAACAATCATTAGTCAGTGACTGGACAATCATTAGTCAGTGACTGAACAATCATTAGTCAGTGACTGGACAATCATAAGTCAGTGACTGAACGATCATTAGTCAGTGACTGCACAATCATTGACTGAACGATCATCAGTCAGTGACTGGACAATCATTAGTCAGTGACTGGACAATCATAAGTCAGTGACTGAACGATTATTAGTCAGTGACTGGACAATCATTAGTCAGTGACTGAATGATCAATAGTCAGTGACTGGACAATCATTAGTGAGTGACTGGACAATCATAAGTCAGACCAAAGAATGACTATATGGTAGTTAAAAGTGATTTAAAACTGGCCAACTTATTTTGTATTGATTGACAAACAAGAAGGTAAACATATTATTGATTGACTAGATAGCAGCTTCATGGCCAACAAAACTGCACAACAAGACCAAATACTCAAACGCCATGCAGTTTATTGTATTGACTCAGGGACCAATTCACATGCAAGGTGACTTAACCCTTTCAGTGCGGGAATCAAATTTTGAAGGCCTTTGCATACAGTTGGGATGCAGATGAGACGCCACAGAATGTGGCATCTCATCAGGATCCAAACTGTTTGATATTTTTGAAAAAAAATTAAGAAAATGCTAATTTTAGAAATTCTGCAGACGTCATTTTAGTAGATGAAAAATTTCCCAGCATGCAAAGGGTTAACAGGCAACAAAATGACCAAAATATTGACTTACATGTACTAACCAGCTCACTAACAGAACTAACCAAAACAGGAAAATGAAGAGGATTTTCATGTCCTTGTGTAAATAATATTTAATTATCATGCATAATGTCTGGCTTAATAAAATCATGTGTGAATTTTCAAAATTGATTGCAAACTACCATACTGGCTCACTTACCCCTACCGCCCTGGAGAGACACCTGAAAGTTAGAAGATCATTTATAGTTGCAACAGTTATTCTTTGAATAATTCATTATTGAGTTAATAAAAGTACAAGCTTTGTATAATTATATATATCGTCACTGAAATGCTAGAATTTAATGAGCAGCATTGTGCGAAAATGGGTTTTAGGACATAATTAGACCAGCGTAACACCATGATGTGCCTCTGTATCCGTTCTCCCATGAGGTGTCATACCCTAAGATACTGATGAGCAGCAAACAGCATAAAACCTGAACAGACTGCGAGTTACTTGCAGCTAGGCTGTTCTGGTTTTATGCTGTTTGCACATTACCATTTTCACTTTTCTTCTGAGTGGGAAAGGGTTAAAGTGGACAGAGTAGCTCCTGACCACACTGTACCAATTCATATGGCAGAATTGTTTTTGCACAAAATGGCTCAACGTATATCAGATACAAAATTGATCGATTCTCCATAAGCATTTAGATGCACATCAATGTCGCTTAATATCTCCATAAATGGTATCATCTATTTTTTATGTTCGCAGACAGTCTTAGGTAATAGGCTTTATATTTTGTATGATTTGTTCAGGTAACAGGATTTGTAGCATATTGTGGATACAATTTACATGACAACATAACAATTAAGAAAATGAGAGTATATGATTAGTTGTATTTAAATTGTAATAAACTATATCATGTATATCTTACCCAAGTTCATTCCAAGTACAAAATCCACGACTCTGTGGATACTTCAGGTGAAACATTATGCTAACAACTTCATGACTATTGTTTTCAATACTTTCAATTATTTACAACATTTACAAATGATTTGATCCATTCAGTTAATCCATTAGAGTGAACATTACAAAACCAATGTACATTATGTTAGCCTGCTTATTGATTAATTTGTGAATGAGTAGAATCCTACTATGGCAGCCTTGCCAATAGTTTAATCTGCCAAAGAAAGTTTATCGGCTTTGATAAATTTGGTTGAACACTTTCACTTTGCCTAATACTTTGTAAACATGGCGATTGGATGTGAACAAATTCTGATACCCATTATTGATATTGCACTTTTTTTTTATATTAAGCTTTTGTCACAGATAAAAAGGCAGTCCGATACCGGTTTAATGTGTTAAAAGTAAGAGTAGTCTCTTCATTAGTTTCATTCATCTAGCTTCAGGACATCTTTTTAGTTACGGTAGGATGAAGATTCTAGTTTTCAATTGTCGCTGTAACGTAGCAACCACAATTGAAACTGAAATAATGCGCTTATTCATCATATTGCCCCCTATCCACATATTGAGTTTCACCTACCAAGCTTAATAAGGACTTTGCATCTGTAACCATAGCAATCACAATGTTTGTCTGACTTAAACACTCAAATAACGTGCATATTACCCATATGGCCCTCAATCCAAATACCATGTTTCATCAAATTAGCTTGAGTATTCTTTGAGTTATCGAAGGATAAAGATTTAATAACATAATTATTTCCGTATCCCTAGCGATATCAAATTTTTTTTTGAGAAAAGAAGACAACTGAAAACATAAATGTGAATATTCCCCACATGGCCTACTATTAAAATGAACCTACATGTATAGCTAAAGTACTTGTACTGAACACAAACAAACATGGACAGTCTGGGGATAAACCTATCGTCCGCTTTGGTTACACCTGTAGGGTACTTATGAAATTGTACAGTAACCACAATCCTTTAATTTATATAAATTCTGGAGCTTTAAAATAGTTATAAGATACTATGGAATTTACTTTTTTGTATAGTATACCTTGTAAGTAATTTATATAATAATTTTTAAAACCAAAAAAGTCATTGTACTCTTATAACTAATGGAAACAAGAGGGCCAAGATGGCACTAGTTCACTCACCTGAGAGGAATCAGTTTATTCAATCTTTACCTAACGTCAAACTTGACCTAGATATTGTACAAACATCCTGGTCAAGTTTCATCATTATTGAACCAAAACTCTGGCGTATGGAGTGTTTTTGTTTTTGTAAGATTTTACCTGGTGACCTATATCTTGAGTTGACCCCCCCCCCTTACCAAACATCAAACTTTGCTTACAAAAATAAATATTTTGACCAAGATTCATAAAATCTGAAACAAAATTGTGACCTCTAGAGTGTTTACAAGGATTTTGTATAATATAATGACAATTTGGACAATCTAAGGGCAATAATTATAACATTAATTATGTGATTTTGCTAATTATCAAACTTGACTGAGAACTTTCAGCAACTTTCATAAAGAATGCTTGAAAAGTGTGAATGCTATATAGTTTACAAACCAAATGTGGACAGACGGACGCCAGACAAAGACCAATCCTAAAACCTCACCTGAGCAATCAGGTGAGCTAAAGTGTGTTTCACCAATCTGAGCCATTTTCCAACTTGTCCGAAAAATCAATAAAACCAATGTATTGACTAAGTTTCACGATGATAGGCAAAAAATGTGACTTCTATAGTGTTCGATCACAAGGTTTCTAGTCACATAAGGAAAACTGCCCCACCCCCCCGGCCATGTTTTTTGACCGATCGGGACCATTTGCAAACTCATCTGAGATATATATAAAACCAATCTTTTCACCCAGTTTCAAGATGATTGGGAAAAAAATGTGACTTCTAGAGTGTTCACAAGCTTTGTTTAACTATATTTACTATATAAATATAAGAAAACAGCCCCCCCCCCGGTAGCCATGTTATTCAAGTGACCGGAACCATTTTTGAACTCAACTCTTGTATCAAGAAAACAAATGTTCTGACCAAATGTCATGTAAATTGGGCAAAAAATGTGACTTCTAGAGTGTTCACATGTTTTCACTATATACATATAGAGAAAAATGCCCCGCCCACTGGCAGCCATGTTTTTTCACCGATCTGGACCATTTTTTATCTCGTCCGAGATATCAATAAAACCAATGTTTTGACCAACTTTCATGATGATTGGGCAAAAATTGTGACTTCTAGTGTGTTTACATGGTTTCTCTATAGCCAAATAAGGAAAACTGCCCCGCCCACAGGCGGCCATGTTTTTCAACGGACCAAAACCACTTTTGAACTCTACCAACATATCATTAAGACAAACATTTTGACAAAGTTACATGAAGAATGGGCATGAAATGTGACTTCTACAGTGTTTACAAGGTTTTTCTTTTTTTTGACCTAGTGACCTACTTTTGACCCAGCATGACACAGTTTCAAACTCGATCGAGATATCATTGGGACAACTGTTCTGACCAAGTTTCATGAAGATGGGACAAAAAATGTGGCCTCTAGAGTGTTTACAAGGTATCTCTATAGCCAAATAAGGAAAACTGCCTCGCCCACAGGCGGCCATGTTTTTCAATGGACCAGAACCACTTTTGAACTCAACCAACATATCACTAAGACAAACATTTTGACAAAGTTTCATGAAGATTGGGCATGAAATGAGACTTCTACAGTGTTTACAAGGTTTTTCTTTTTTTGACCTAGTTACCTAGTTTTTGACCCAGCATGACGCAGTTTCGAACTAGACCGAGATATCATTGGGACAAAGCTTCTGACCAAGTTTCATGAAGATTGGAAAAGAAATGTGACCTCTAGAGTGTTTACGAACAAATGTTAATGGACGGACGGACGATGGACAAAGACACGTCACAAAAGCTCACCTGAGCAATCAGGTGAGCTAAAAAACATCACACAACAAATACATGTGGCTATGTTTTGCTTTAGCTTAGAAGTGTGAAGTAAAACAATAGGTTTCTTCATTGAAACTTAAGATTAAGAATAAATGTAGAGAAAATCTAGCTTTTGGAGATTTATTTCTTATGAAATTGGCTTCAGAGTTCAAGATAAAAACTATTAACAAGCAAATTCGTTGAATTGATATCCCCCGCCAATATGCTTCTGGACACAAAAGTATTATATTTGACACTTAAAAAAGCATTTTTTCAAGATACAAAGGGCCATAACTCGTTATTAACAGATGGTGTACAATGCCATTTGGCGTGCATCATCCTCTTATAAATATATATACTCATACCAAGTTTCAATGAAATCCGCCAAAGCACTTCCAAGATATGGCTCCAGACACACAAAAAAGCATTTTTTCAAGATACAAAGGGCCATTACTCTGTTACTAACTGATAGTGTACAATGCCATTTGGCGTGCATCATCCTCTTATCCATATACATACTCATACCAAGTTTCAATGAAATCCGCCAAAGCACTTCCAAGATATGGCTCCGGACAGACGGAAAGACGGAAGGACGGACAACGCCAAAACAATATCCCTCCGCCTATGGCGGGGGATAATTAGTAAACATAAAGTAAGCAAGAATAAAAAATAATGATATAGTTTGTACGTGAAAAATGATTAATATGATTTTTTATCGTTGTTGTCCCTTCACAGTATTGAAATACAACAAACTATATCTTGAAGTATGAATTATAAGTTTTCTGTATTGCACTCCCACCACGAAAAACCACGAAAAAAAAAATGTATTACTGTTTATACATATAACAGGAGCTGGGTGTTCACAGCATGCCTGATATAGGTTAACAAAAAAACATATATAAAGGAAATGAAAACTCTTAGATTGTGTGCAGAAATGCTTTAAAGACATTTTGATCAATGGCAATAACTCAATAATGTTTGAAATAGGGAGCCATTTGAAATTTGCACAGATATTTGTTTAACCCTTTTTTTCAGTGCTGGAACCGAATTTTGAAGGCCTTTGCAAACAGTTTGGATCCAGATGAGACGCCACAGAACGTGGCGTCTCATCAGGATCCAAATTGTTTGCTATTCTTATAGTATTCTTTAAAAAAAATCAAAGAAAATGCTAATTTTAGAAATTCATCACACAACATTTTAGCAGACAACAAATTTCCCAGCATGCAAAGGGTTAAATATTTTTGTTTTTTGAAGACTGAATCAATAAGATATTTGTCAATACTGATGCACCTACAGTCCACTTTTGTTCCTATGTAAAAGAGAGTGCAGACGGCGTTGAAAGTCTATTGGCAAGATACAGGGAAGTTTTTGCTGAAGTAAATGTTAAAGGAACAGTTGACTTAATGAAAATACTATCAAAATGAAGTGTTTTTTGTTCAGAACAAGGACAAACAAGAAACCGTCGGAGACAGGTGATGCTCCCCAAAGTTTTTTTTGTCACAATATTGCACTATATATTCAGATAAAAGGAAACTTCTAGTAGTTGGGAGGACAAGAATTACACTATATGTACAGTTAATGTAAAAATTTCAAAGGGCCATAACTCTGTGAAAAATCATCCGACCAGAACGGGCTGATAATATGCACATCTCCTCTTGGTAGTGAAGCTTCCCATAAAGTTTAATTGAATTCCGGTCATTAATTGCTGATAAATAGCACGGACATAAATTGTGCAGGGACGGATGGACACACGCAGGGACAGACAAAGCGGCGACTATATGCTCCCCCCCATGCTTGGGGGGGAGCATAATAAATGAAACAATTAGAGGTGAAATATTGCAAACAATGCATCCTATATACATTTGCTTGCTATTTTGCGAGAAAGTAAATGTCCGGATGTAAATGTTATTTCTAATTGGCGAGACGTTTATTTATTCTTCTTTTTTTATAAACCTTATCATCACATCATTTCTATTTACGCGACTGAGAGACATTTTCATTCAGAAGCTAAGGTCAAAGGTATATCTTTGTTTTTGGTTACTATTAATTATACTGTTATGATCGCTTCATTTTCATTTAAGCAGAAAGGAACAATTCATTGCTGTTATATTTACCGACTTCGTTACATAGGCACAATATTAAATGCACACGTTTTGAAGTTTGTAATCTTTGTTCAAATTATTCAAATACATGTAATAAAATGTGCAAATTAATATAAAAATACTGTAATTTGACCTCCTATCTTGCCGCCCAAACTTTCAAGGTAAATGTTTGCCGTACCAAAGTTTAACAATATTGAAGCCTTAAAACTTGACAGTCTTGAACTGCAATAAACGAGACAATTATTTAAAGTGTTTGGGGGATGCCCCGGGACAATTAAAGTACAACATAATGCAAATGGCAATAACACTTAAAATCAGGGGAATCAGGGGAGTAAGAGTTTATGGTTCAAACCCTTGTTATGATCCACCTATATACAAAGTTTAAAGTTGACACCTCAAATAGTTTTCGGGACATTCCCCAGACACTAAGGGCAATAATCCTTAACCCTTTCCCACGTAGCTGTATTTTGACACATTTGTAGTCCCTTATAAAGTTATATTGACCTTTCTTACTAGATTTAAGTTGTTAAGGCTTCATCTCCAAACCTTAGATACTGATGAGTAGCAAACAGCATTAAACCTGAACAGACTGCGAGTTACTTGCAGGCTGTTCTGGTTTTATGCTAGTTGCAAAAGCAATTTTTACTTTGCTTCTTATGGGGGAAAGGGTTAAACTGGTGCAGCAAGATTCATTGCACTTGTGCACTGCAAACTCCCTAAATGAGATCTGCCTATAATTTCAGGCTGATACCTCATTTAGTTATGTGCTATGGACATAGTTTAAAAACAACAAGCAAATGCGTTGAATTGATTTTCCCTGAATGGGTGAATATTTGATAAGGTTCCATTTACTGTCCATACTCAACAATAATCTAAATGTTAGACATTAACAGAGATAAGTTTCATAATTACAATGTTAAATAATATGTTAACAATATTAGATAAGAGTTCTTAGCAGATCACACGTTTAAAGCAGTTTTATGCTTTGTCGAAGCAACTAACCCCCATGTATTTTAGTAACGGTGTGTTGTCCGAATTCTTAAAGGGTAATTTTCTTGATTGTTTTATAAAAGAATGTCAAACGAAAATAAAAAAACCCCAACCATTTGGAGCTTAATATATTTAAACTTAACTGAATAACAGTTACATTTAGTAGCTTTATATGCAGAATATTTATAAATGGTCAGTTACGGCTCTGTCCCTAATTTTTCAAGTCGACACCGTTTTGAAGAAAAATTCATTTACCGCACGGGAATGATACGGGGATACAACTTTTTCCGAAAAGTAAACATTCTTTCAACCTTTTACGTCATAATGAAGCAATGAACAGAGCGCGAAAAATGTGAAAATCATTAAAAAGTAAGTAAAATATTGAACGTACTTTTATTCAGTGTCAACACCGTTCTTCCATTTTCTTTGCTATTTCCACTTCCTGTTCTTTTAGGATTTTCAAATATTATGTATTCTTAGATGCCACAAAATAATGTGTGCGTAATGTGTTTTTGAGACAAGTAGCGTGCTGTTTGTGGATGATCAAATGCCTGAATGTCATCACCGTTACGGTCCACACCGTTACTCTGAATGAGTAACGGTGCTGACAACATCGTAACGGTGTGCACAAATATATACACACATTATGGTGTGAATAAACTTCGTTTTCATATAGCCGATTGTTGTTCAAACAGCATCGCAAATTTTACATGGAATTTATCAGACAAAAATTGAGAGTTATTACAATTGGAATCAGTTCTGTCAGAATTCCCGAATGTCATCACCGTTACGTTCCACACCGTTACAATGAATGAGAAACGGTGTTGACAACATCGCAACGGTGTGGACAAATTTATACAAACAATATGATGCAAATAAAGTTTGTATTCATATCGCCGATTGTTTTTCAAACAACATCATAAATTTTACATGGAACTTATCTGACATAATTTCTAGTACAAAACACGATGCGAATAAACAAGAATATGAAAGTATATGATAATCTGTCCACACCGTTACAAATGTGAAAACGCCGTTACGCCGCATGAAAAGGAGACTTTTATATACATACAGATTCAACAAAAACTGCAAACGTGTTTTAACATCATAAAGTCTTCAAAAAGGTGTCCGATGAAAGAAGAATTTAGTATTATCAACATGTACCCAAACATTTTATAGAAATTCTTAAAGTTGTAAAACGTAATTAAAATGTGTATTTACACCGTTACGCACTTAATGTTCTTAAAGTCACTTAATAAAGTCACTGACGATTTGGAATTGATGTAATAGCCACTCATGATCACTTTATACAATGAAACAACGCCGAAAAATTCATTTAAATTAAGTTGAAATAAAATAATATTATCAAACAAATATTTATGTCCGTAACGGAGTTCTCTTCACAGCTTTTGACATGCGTCAAATAAGCCTTCATAATCGCGATCTGGGTCACATTAGGTCGTGCCCAGCTTAGGTAGACGTCCGTCTGACATGTACGTAACTGATAAACGGTCTGTCGACACTGCTTTACTAAATGTTTTTTTGAATATTTTTTTATTAAGAATGGAACCTAATCAAATATTCACCCGAATAAGTTGTGATCATATGGGCACAGAAGTAAAGAAAAGAGTATTTGAACATTGCGTTGTGCCTATTTCACTTTTCCCATGCTGGAATTCAAGACGCTTCTAGATAAAATTAATGATGAAGGCTATACAAAACAATAGTTTAGCAATAAATATTTTATTTTCAAAATTACATTCTTATAAGTGATATACTTTAGGATATATAGATCATGAAATCCGTTTACAAAATATATTACTGCAGAATGTAAAGGGCATTGCTAGAAAATACAGTTAGAAAATTGTAAACATGCGATGATAATAATAATAATAATTCATAGTACAATCAATTGCTTAAGAAAAAAATGAGTGAAATGCAACAAGTGTAAAATGAATTAAACTATCAGACCTTATTGTCACCAAAAACAAAACAAATGTTTTATTACTGAGTGTATTATTTTGTAATTTTCATACTCATTCATAAAAGAGGGCCAAGATGGCCCTAGTTCGCTCACCTGAGAGGAGTCGGTTCATTCAATCTTTACCTAATGTCAAACATGACCTAGATATTGACCAGACAAACATCCTGGTCAAGTTTCATCATTATTGAACCAAAACTCTGGTGTAGGGAGTGTTTTTGTTTTTGTAAGATTTGGAATGGTGACCTATATTTTGAGTTGACCCCCAAAACATCAAACTTTGCTTACAAGGATTTTGTATAATATAATGAAAATTTGGACAATCTAAGGGCAATAATTATGGCATTAATTATGTGATTTTGCTCATCATCAAACTTGGCTGAGATCTTTCAGCAACTTTGATAAAGAATGCTTGAGAAATGTGAATGCTAGAGTGTTTACAAACCAAATGTGGACGGACGGACAGCGGACAAAGACCAGACCTAAAACCTCATCTGAGCAATCAGGTGAGCTAAAAAGTGTGTTTCACCGATCTGAGCCATTTTCCAACTTGTCCAAGAAATCAATAAAACCAATGTATTGACTAAGTTTCACGATGATTAGGCGAAAAATGTGACCTCTATAGTGTTCGATCACAAGGTTTCTCTCTATATAGTCAGATAAGGAAAACTGCCCCACCCCCCAGGCAGTGTTTTTTTTCACTTATAGGGGAATGGTGGCAGGGCCCGTCCAAAGGGGAAAAATGCGTCGTTTTTTAGGAAAAGGAGAAAATTAAAAATTCACTCTTTTATATGTAATGATATTTATTATATGAATACACATGTTTTTATGAATATAATATTCACAGCAGAATGTCTCTGTCTTTTATCTGAAATATATATCAATGATTTTTTCAACATTAGTTTCATACAGTTCAGCCTTCATGCACAGTCTCAGTTTTCTTAGCCATTCTGAGTCTAAATGAGTTTTTTAAATCGATTAAATCGCAAATTTGAGCATTTTTTATCAATTAAATGGACCAAATTGGAATGTTTTATCAACAAATATTGACACAATACAGATACATCAGGCCTTTTCCTGGCCATTTTGGGAGAAAAATGCAATTCAAGTCCACTGATTTGGGAAAATCTTATCTATTCAATATAACACTTTATTATAATTAAAAATCATATAAATTATAGTTACATACTTTGCTAGTTATTTATGAAATAAATTTGAGATATATTTATCATGATTATGAAACAGTTCTTTCTAAAAAAAATTATTTATTTTTGTTTACATCTGGAGGGGATTTTTTTTACAAAATGGGGGAAAAATATATACTCTTTTTTGACGGGAATGGGGCCAAATATCGGCCCCGATATTGCCATAAAAAAAACACTGCCAGGCAGCCATGTTTATTGACCCATCGGGACCATTTGCAAACTCATCTGAGATATATATAAAACAAATCTATTCACCAAGTTTCATGATGATTTCATGATGTCTACAAGCTTTTTCTTTTTTTTGACCTAGTGACCTAGCTTTTGAACCAACATCACCCAGTTTCAAACTCGATCCAGATTTTATTGGGACAAATCTTCTGACCAAGTTTCATGAAGATCGGAAAATAAATGTGGCCTCTAGAGTGTTTACGAACAAATGTGGACGGATGGACGACGGACAAAGACCAGTCACAAAAGCTCACCTGAGCAATCAGGTGAGCTAAAAACAAGAGCTGTCACCATAGGATGACATATGCCCCCTATAAACACTTTGATAGAAGTTATAGCATATTTCGAAACCTAAACGCAGATTTCGAAACCTAAACACGGACCCTAACTTCAAGGTTAAAGTCACAGGGGTAAAAAATTGTGTGCGTATGGAAAGGCCTTGTCCATATACACATGCATACCAAATATGAAGGTTATATCTCAAGGGACATAGAAGCTATGAGCATTTTTCGAAACCTAAACGCAGATTTTCGAAACCTAAATGCGGACCCTAAGTTCAAGGTCAAAGTCACAGGGGTAAAAAATTGTGTGCGTAAAGAAAGGCCTTGTCCATATACACATGCATACCAAATATGAAGGTTATATCTCGAGGGACATAGAAGTTATGAGCATTTTTCAAAACCTAAACGCTGATTTCGAAACCTAAACGCTGACCCTAAGTTCAAGGTCAAGGTCACAGGGTAAAAAAATGTGTTTGTATGGAAAGGCCTTTTCCATATACACATGCATACCAAATATGAAGGTTATATCTCGAGGGACATAGAAGTTATGAGCATTTTTCAAAACCTAAACGCAGATTTCGAAACCTAAACGCGGACCCTAAGTTCAAGGTCAAGGTCACAGGGGAAAAAAATGTGTGCATATGGAAAGGCCTTGTCCATATACACATGCATACCAAATATGAAGGTTATATCTCAAGGGACATAGAAGTTATGAGCATTTTTCGAAACCTTAACGCAGATTTAGATAAAAAGGCTTTGTCCATATACACATGCATACCAAATATGAAGGTTAAATCTCAAGGGACATAGAAGTTATGAGCATTTTTCGAAACCTTAACGCAGATTTCGAAACCTAAACGCGGACCAATAGTTCAAGGTCAAGGTCACAGGGGTTAAAAATTGTATGCGTATGGAAAGGCCTTGTATATATACACATTCATACCAAATATGAAGGTTATATCTCACGGGACATAGAAGTTATGAGCATTTTTCAAAACCTAAACGCAGATTTTAAAACCTAAACGCAGACCCTAAGTTCAAGGTCAAGGTCACAGGGCTAAAAAAATGTGTGCGTAAGGAAAGGCCTTGTCCATATACAAATGCATACCAAATATGAAGGTTATATCTCAAGGGACATAGAAGTTATGAGCATTTTTGGAAACCTTAATGCAAAGTGTGACAGAAAGACGGACGGACGGACAGTCCAATCACTATATGCCCCCTTTTCTTTGAAAGGGGGCATAAAAACATCCAACCTCGAATAACAATTAACACATAAATGCAACACAACTACACTGTATTATTATGATAACATTAATTATCAAAGGGGAGTAACTACTGTATTCTTAAATGCAATATTTAGAAAAGTTGTCTCACATGTTACATGACCTTAATTCATGATTGTTTGCAAGCCTTTTTACTATATAAATATAAGGAAAACTGCCACGTTCCCCTGGCAACCATGTTTTTCAACAGACCGGAACCATTTTCAAACTTAACTCACGTATCTAGGAAACAAAAGTTCTGTCAAAATTTCATGAAAATTGGGCCAAAAATTCGACTTCTAGAGTGTTGACATGTTTTCACTATATACATATACAGAAAAATACCCCGCCCACTGGCGGCCATGTTATTTCACCGATCTGGACCATTTTCAAACTTGTCCGAGAAATCAATAAAACCAATGTTTTGACCAACTTTCATGATGATTGGGCAAAAATTGTGACTTCCAGAGTGTTAACAAGGTTTCTCTATAGCCAAATAAGGAAAACTGCCCCGCCCACTGGCGGCCATGTTTTTCAACGGACCGGAACCACTTTTGAACTCAACCAACATATCATTAAGATTAACATTTTGACAAAGTTACATGAAGATTGGGTTTCAAACTCGACCGAGATTTCATTGGGACGAAGCTTCTGACCAAGTTTCATGAAGATTGGACAATAAATGTGGCTTCTAGAGTGTTAACGAACAAATATTAACGGATGGACGTATGAAGGACAAAGACCAGTCACAAAAGCTCACCTGAGCAATCAGGTGAGCTAAACAAATAACAAAAAAAGTTCAGATATGGATTTCTTAATCAAATCTTAACAGTTGTTTTCATATTCATTTAATTAATTTAAAATATTTGTATTATCACTGGCATGAGAGTCATTTTTGAGCAGGAGATTCAGAGAAAAATACAAACAACAAGCAAATTCGTTGAATTGATATCCCCCGCCAATATGCTTTTGGACACAAAAGTGTTATATTTGACACTCAAAAAAGCATTTTTTCAAGATATAAAGGGCCATAACTCTGTTATTAACAGATGGTGTACAATGCCATTTGGCGTCCATCATCCTCTTATCCATATATATACTCATACCAAGTTTCAATGAAATCTGCCTAAGCACTTCCAAGATATGGCTCCGGACGGACGGACAACGCCAAAACAATATCCCTCCGCCGATGGCGCGGGATAACAACAACTAAAATAGCACAATTCACACATTAATGGACTACCTATGTCTTTGATTTGACTTCGATTATGAGCAAACCCTTGAACAATGGAACACTTCACAAACCTCTAACATTTCATCTCAGCTTCATTGCTGCTATTTTGAAAAATATGTGTGAACAGTCAAAATATTGAAATAGCATCGCACATTAAACTAGATTGCAACTAAATTGGAATATTGGATATTTATCTACAATCTTTTCTCTAACCAACTTTTCCAGCAGGGTTTATTAAACCATGTTCTCTACATCTGTGTTTTGTTAATCCTTTATAAGACTGTTCTCTGACCTAAGAGATTTTTAAGTATACAGGTATATCATACCTTGGATATGGGGGTGGAGCAGGGGGAAGGAAGGGGGTAAAACAAGAGCACCGCATAACGGGTGCCAACGCTCGGCTGTGGGTGCATTTTTTAATAAATGAAAGTTTGTCAAAAAAATTTTTCTAGGTCACAGTGACCTTGACCTTTGACCTAGTGACCCACATATGGGTGAGGCGTGTAGAACTCATCAAGGTGCAGCTACATATGAAGTTTCAAAGTTGTAAGTGAGAGCACTTTGATTTTATAGCCAATGTTCAAAACCTTGACAAAATGTTAAGGTTTTAGCACGACACGGACGGCAGACAACATAACGAGCTTGCTATGACAATACCTCCGGTTTTCTCCGAACACAGCCGAGCTAATAAAGAAGGATTTAACAAGGCCATTTGATGGCAACAAAGCTTAATGGAATGATTTATGAACTTTTAATGTGTATACATTGCACTCTCAGGATTTCATATTTACACATACAATCGGAAATCAACATTCATCCCTTTTCTCACATCAAATGTATAAGTGATAAATTTGGTATTCATATATATCACCTTTAAATTGGAATGTTACTTGTTTATACTCAATTGTATGTTTCTAATCAGGAAGATGAATGTGGAATTATTATTTAATTAAAACTTCAGAAAATGTCAAATGATAACAAGAGCACCGCCTTGCGGGTGCAGACCGCTCATCTATTTTCTTTTTAAAGGTGAAGGGACTCTCATTTTCAATCACAAAGGAGGGAGGAGTGGAGTGAAGAGGGGTGTATAGTGTGGGGTTGTGGACATTTATTACATTATCTTCCAAAAAAGCGAAAAAAAAAAAAAAAAAAAAAAAATCGGGGGGGGGGGGGTTTTGGGTGCGATGGTTGGACGGTATTTCAAACATAACCGTTTAAAAAAAAAATGGGGGGGGGGGGGTATAGTGTGAGGGTGTGGTGATAATTTGTGAGATGATCTTAAAAAAAAAAAAAAAAAAAAAAAAAAATCAAAAAAAAAAATTGGGGGGGGGGGGGGGGGGGGGTGGGGGGGGGGGGTGGGGGGTATAGTGTGAGGGTGTGGTGGTCATTTGTGAGATGATCTTAAAAAAAAAAAAAAAAAAAAAAAATTAGGGGGGGGGAGGGGGAGGGGGGGGAGGGCACGGGGGATGGTTTGGGTGAAGTCTATTGTGGTATGTGAGGTAAGAGTAGTTTCATCAAAGTATCAATCAAATCTAATCATAAATAAAGAAGTTATGGCAATTTTAGCAAAATTTAATAATTTGACCTTGAGAGTCAAGGTCATTCAAAGGTCAAAGTAAAATTCAAGTTGCCAGGTACAGTAACCTCATGATAGCATGTAAGTATTTGAAGTTTGAAAGCAATAGCCTTGATACTTCGAGTGGATCGAAACACAAAATTTAACCATATATTAAAAGTTACTTAGTCAAAAAAGGGCCATAATTCCATAACAATGACAACCAGAGTTATGCAACTTGTCCTTTTACTGTACCCTTATGATAGTTTGTGAGTGTTCCAAGTATGAAAGCAATATCTATGATACTTTAGGGGTAAAGTGGACCAAAACATAAATCTTAACCAAATTTTAAATTTTCTAAGTATAAAGGGCCCATAATTCCGTCCAAATGCCAGTCAGAGCTACATAACTTTGCCTGCACCGTCCCCTTATGATAGTTCATAAATCTTGCAAGTATGAAAGCAATAGCTTTGATACTGTAGGAATAAAGTGGACCTAAACACAAAACTTAATCAAATTTTCAATTTTCTAAGTATAAAAAGGGCACATAATTCTGTCAAAATGCCAGTCAGAGTTACATTACTTTGCCTGCACAGTCCCCTTATGATAGTTAGTAAGTGTTGCAAGTATGAAAGCAATAGCTTTGATGCTTAAGGAATAAAATGGACCTAAACACAAAACTTAACCAAAATTGTCAATTTTCTAAGTATAAAAAGGGCACATAATTCTGTCAAAATGCATGCCAGAGTTATCTAACTTTGCCTGCCCAGTCCCCTCATGATAGTAAGTAAGTGTACCAAGTTTGAATGCAATAGCATTGATACTTACTGAGAAAAGTGGAACTAAACGCAAAACTTAACCAAAATTTTCAATTTTTTAAGTATAAAAAGGGCACATAATTGTGTCAAAATGCACGCCAGAGTTATCTAACTTTGCCTGCCCAGTCCCCTCATGATAGTAAGTAAGTGTACCAAGTTTGAATGCAATAGCATTGATACTTTCTGAGAAAAGTGGACCTAAACGCAAAACTTAACCGGACGCCGACGCCAACGCCGACGCCGACGCCGACGCCAAGGTGATGACAATAGCTCATAATTTTTTTTCAAAAAATAGATGAGCTAAAAAAAATCAGATCACATTTACAAACAACAACATGTATTTAATCAATGATAAAGCAACAAACAAAATATCTCAAAAGCCTGCATAGAAACATGCTCACTGACTTGCATTTCAGCAGAACACATATTTCGACTTAAAGTTCTATTTGATAAGCACTTTGTATCGCCCATCTCCTATTGATTGTTTCACAAAGCCCCTGTCATGGTATGTAAAGGGTGGCATGGGAAGGTCGTTGTCCACCCCATATATGGCACAGTTCTTGAAGGGACATGGCGTCTGCCTCCATGCATACCGTATGCCTACAACGTTCTCAAGGTCACACTGGAAGGCGTAACTCTCTGTAATGTTTCCTAAAATAACAACAAGAACTGTCACCATAGGATGACTTATGCCCCCTATAAACGCTTGATAGAAGTAATGAGCTTTTTTCTAAACCTAAACACAGATTTCGAAACCTAAACGCAGACCCTAAGTTCTAGGTCACAGGGGTCAAAATTTGTGTGCGTATGGAAAGGCCTTGTCCATATACACATGCATGCCAAATATGAAATTGCTATCTGAAGCGACATAGAAATTATGAGCATTTTACGAAAACAAACGCAAAGTGTGACGGACAGACGGACAGTCCGATCACTATATGCCCTCCTTCAAGGGCATAAAAACAAATGTATACCATTTTCACGTCCGCATTCACTTAATAAAACCCTGTTGTATAAAACTGAGCAGCAATTTTACCTTGTATACTGATGCCATTTTTCTTAATGTATTTTGTAACAATTATTATGTGTATGATGCTCTTCTGCCATTTTCTTTTAGTAAAAAAAAACACAGAAAAAAAGACTGGTAAAAGTCCAATACAAGTAACTTGATTTGCTCGTCACAAACCAATGTGGGCCATCTGCAAAGGGTAATGGTGAGAGTTCTCTAAGCCATGCAAATCAACTAAATAATTACGTATTCGAAACCAACCTATTATTCACTATATCAAAAAATGACTTTCTAACATATCGTCGGCTCCGTGCGAAAATGTCGTTACTAGATTTTGGGGCTAAAACTGATTTTGACAATATCACGGTGATGATAAAAACCTGCTTTCCGTGCGAAAATGTCTAAACTCCTAGCCAACCAGACGCTTAAGCAACGACCATGTGATTTTTTGGGAATTTTTCATTGGATGCCGTACTTGTCCATCAAAAAGTCATATCTTGATCTGTTCACAGTGCCGGTGATCGATTCTGTGTAATGTTAATTCATTTTGGAATAACAGCTAATGTAAGTATTCTTTATATGTGGTGTATGTATTTATTAACACTTATTCACCAAATGTTACTGTATTTGATGGAAAATTTGTTAAAAAAACATGAACATATACATTGCAACACGTTTTCGCTGTATTAAAAAAATATTTATTACATTTTGCATGCTGTTTCTTCTTTTTAACTCGTAAAATAATGAATTTATTTGATTCAACCGAGAGAATGAATATATAATTGCAGATTTGTTGTATAATAATGATGAAGTGAAATGTCTTATCTTCTCCAGTCAACAAAATAAACAAGATACGACCTTTTCGAACAATTACTTTTTATGACTTACATGCTAACAGATGTGTTTGTCTTTTTTGTTTTCTAACATGTGCATACATTGAACTTGTTAATTTTACATATGTGTGCATCCGTCTGTTTGTAAGGTCTCGGGCGTCTTTTGATGTTTGCTTTATATATCACATTACTATTACATGGTACATTACTAAAGTCTGAACACATTGTTGAAACAGAAACTTAAATCTATCGTGATTAAAGATTATTTCTTTTTAACGACAATGCTATTAACTTTAAAATATAATTATATCAAATGCACGTCTGTGTTATTTCGTGACTAAACGTGTCGCCGTAAAGTAGGCCCTCGTATTTAATAATATTTTATTTTTCAGGATCATGGCTGTTTCAGATGGCTGCATTGGGTAACCGACCCGAATTCATTTTAGTTCAAATTTTTCGCTCTTTGGATTTGCACGAACTACTTCAAAGTATAGCATTGACAAACAGGAGATTTCACGAAATAGTACATACTAATTCAATTTTATGGAGGCACTTTTCTATGGACCATCAGCTTGAGCTATCTGTGAAAGATTTACAAAACATTCTGAAACATTCAGTCGCATTCTTAGAAAATCTTATTCCTTGAGCTCAATTACGTTTTCATTCCGCAAATATAGATTGTTTGTTAAAGAACTCTGTAATGCAAGACGGTTGTATTGGTTGGACCTTACTGAGTGTAGATTATCAACTTTGTGTTTCCTTCCATTTCTGCCAAACATTGAAATACTAAATCTATCAGAATGCAGAAATTTGGTGGATGAAGACTTTGGAGTGATTTTGTCTTTGCAAAATTTAGATCACCTGTATGTGTCCTTCACAAACATTACATCTGAAACAATCGTTTCTATATGTGAACCATTGACTTTACGGTGTTGGATACATCAGGGATTCCATTAACCATTCAACATTGTTCACAAATACTGAAACCAAAGTTGTTGCATTTTCACTTAACACTGGTGAGTCAAGAAGATGAGATGTCGCTTAACAGAGTAGTAAATATACGCAACAAACAATTGTCTTTACATTTTTACAGAAATTGAAAGTAAAGATGTTTTCTAGAGGTAGAATCTTAGTAAATCTGGCCTTGAAAAAACAGTCTGAGCCTAATTTTAATACTGACGATACTAGGTAAGAGAGGAGAAGTTTCACTATACAGGGGCCAAACATTGAGGAACGCCAATCTACAAGCTACAAAAAAGACAAGTTCACTGAAATTGATAAATCAACTTCTGAAACAAATGAAACCAGAAAAGAACCCATCTTTGTCGAGACAAAACTTGGAAATGATGATGAAATGTTAATTGCTACAAAACTTGATATTAACAATAACAACCACCTATCGGATAACGATGAACCTTCTGATATATCATTTGATAATGACGACGACGTAGCAGACCCAGATTGGAAAGACCCTGATCCCCGAAGCTCAGATACAGATGACTACACTATGGACAACAATGAAATTGATCACGAAGAATTTATAGAAACTAATGTTACTGAAAGTTAAGGTTCCAAAAGAAAACAAGTTCGGAAAGATCATTTCAAAAGAGAAGTTCAAAAGAAGAAACTAATGAAAGGCAAACAGTATTTAGGGGCGTTGAAAGATAAAGATTAAGGTGTGAAATCGTATTGCGTTGAATGTGCTGGACGATTGCTTTGTCCAAGAAATTGTGGGAAAAAATGCACTCAAACCAGCAAAACAAGACAATGTCCAAACGTAGATGATGAACACAGAACGATGATTTTTGATAAGTTTTGGAAAAACATGGATTGGAAACAAAAGAAATTGTACGTAATTAACCACGTGGAAAAGGTTGAGGTAATGGAAAGAAAGACAGGAACACCTTCGTCAAGCAGAAGGAACTTTTTCGTACAGGTACTATCTGACAAAAAGAAGTGACAGAATCCCAGTTTGTAAGAGTATGTTTACAACAACATTGGGTATAGGGGAGAAAACAGTTTACAACTGGCTGAATGATTCAGAAAGTGGCATACCAAATACTGAGAAAAAAGATAATGGGGGTGCTAAGGACGAATACAAGAAGTGTGAAGAGTCGGCCAGAGAATATCTGAATAATATTCCAAAACTCGAGTCACATTATTGCAGGGCTTCTTCTAAGAAGAAATACCTAGAACCTTTATTTGAAAGCAAAAATAATGTGTTTTGCGAGTATAGAAGTTTCATGGCAAAAGAAGGAAAATCACCTTATCACAAAACTGGCTTTTTTGAACTGTTCGAACAAATGAACTTATCGTTATGGAAACCAAAAAAGGACCAGTGCAATAAATGCTGTGAACATATAGCTGGAAACGTCGACAACGAAGATTACCAGCTTCATATAAAATTGAAAGACGAAGCCAGGCAGAGCAAACATTCAGATAAGGAAAGAGCGCAGAATGACCCAAGTGTTAAAGTAATATGTATGGATCTACAGAGCCTATTGATATGCCAACGTTTAGAGGCTAGTAGTCTCTACTACAAAATGAAACTCTCCTGTCATAACTTTACACTGTATGATTTAGTTACCCAAGAAGCTCAGAACTATTTCTGGTATGAAGGTAGAGGCGAACTTAATGCTAACATCTTTGCGACATGTGTGATTGATTATCTTGATAGTATTGATCTTCTGGAGGTTAAAGAAATTATAATTTATAGCGACGGTTGTACATATCAAAACCGTAATACAACCATAGCCAACGCCATGTTGCTTTGGGCAACTAGAAAAAATGTGTTGATATATCAAAAGTACCTTGAAAGAGGTCACACTCAAATGGAGTGTGACAGTGTTCACTTGTGTATTGAACGCAAAATAAGAAAACAAGCAATTTACGTTCCGCAAATGTACGTAGACATGATTTCAGCCGCATGTCGCAAAACACCATACAAGGTACGGTATGTGGACCACACGTTCTTCAAGAGATATGATGAACTTGCCTATTACCCATCAATACGCCCGAGAACTGGATTTGGAGCACCAGTTGTGACTGATATAGGAATATTGAAATACTTGCCGAAAAGGAAGATCCAATTTAAGTTAAACCATGATGATTCCGACTTCATCGACATCCCAAAAGCCAGAAGTGTTAGAACACGCCCGGTACATGTTTCAGACATAGACCTGGTTGTAAACCTATACAGCAACAGCCTTCCAATAAAAAAAAGCAAAATATCTGCACCTGATGCAGTTAAAGTCTGTTATACCAAAGGATTTCCATGGATTTTATGGCAGTCTTTTGCACACAACATAAAGATAGAAAACATGACTGTCAGGAGTTCACATTATATAGTACAATGTGCTAACATGTGTATTGTGAAGTAACAACTAAAAAGTAAATTGATGACATTTGTAACGGAATAATGATTTCGCCAACGAATTTCGATCCGACAGACATGCATCAATTTTAAACATGCAAGTCCACGATCGATTGCGCTTAATAAGTGGTTGTTAGACTGTCTGGTTGAAATCCGAAGTTGGAAACTATATTCCATAACAGTGAAATGTTTGATGTTATTATCAAGGTTTGATATGTATTCCATGCTTTTGACTTCCTACATTTTATTGCATCTGATTTGTAAAATGTATTTTGTGTATTATTACACTATACAGTATTTCGTGATTGCGCAAAAGTAAAAAAAAACGTTTTCGATAGATTTTATAGATTTTCTTATGATCTAGACACTTAATTTTCGAAGCATTAATGTTATGAACTTTTTTGTTATCACTTTCTACAAGCCAACTAAATGGAATTAGTTTTGCTTATTATAGGTTTGGAATTAATAAGTACAGTTTCCCATTTTATCGCTTAATGTTTTCATTTTACTTTAGACTTCTATAAACAGAGTGCTGTAACACAATTTTGAAATAGCTGTTGTTACTTTTTATGCATACTGCTATTTCGCGCAGATAATTGGTCACAAGATCTGTAAAGGTATGTTGTGGCAACTTTAGATAATGTCCAAATATATCTTTGTGTGTTACTTTCTATGATGATAGTCTACAGGTTCTTGTTGTGGACATACATGTATCACTGTGACGCGATAGCATGCGCATGCTTTTATTAAAAGTTCATTTTGAATTAAATGATTTATTACGGTATCATTTTCTTCCGTCGACGTTTTAACCAATCACGCACTTGAATCACTATTCGCTTATTTTAACATGAGTGGTCCATATATATACAACACCATGATAGGTATCAGAGTTCCTTCGTGAATAGTATGGACATGTGACATGGGAAAACAAGAAATACGCTGTTGAAATAGGATAATTTGTTACGTTCAATGTCACAGTGTAACAGAGTACCGAGCAAAAGATGTGTTTAAATTGTTTTATCTCATAGTCAAAACATTTTTTTATAAATATTGTTTCACTTTAAAAAATTAATAACATGAACATGTTTTCTTTGATTTCTTTGACGATTTGATTTATCACACAATTTATTTTCATCCTTTGTGCAGTAACGATTTCCCAGTTAGTGTGATAAGTATGTTGACATAAAAAAATGTCAAATAAACGTTTAAAATGTGATTATTTGTATTTTTATACATCTACGCTTCAATCTGACAGATATGAACACAAAGAACGTATAGATATATGGAAATACGCATTCAAGAAGCAAGGATAATTACATATCTTGAGGAAAAAACTTCAAATATAACCCCTTAAAAAATGTCGTATCTGGCGTATCTTAATGTTTCATATGAATTGTGTTAATTGTCTCTGAGAAACTATCTTATCTCGATATATTTAAAGACAAAGCAAAATACAGCAGTTTCAAACATAAAAATATGAAAAATAATGTTAAAGATGACCATTTGACAAATATTTCCTAATTTCAGCAGCTATTAAAAAAGTACTGAATTTTTTTCCAGTTCCTGAAAAGTTACAATTTTCTGGTTACGACATTTTCGCACGGAGCCGACGATATGGAAATAGTAAAATAGCTGAGATGAGAAGAAACACAAACGCACTTTTCAGACTTGTACTTTCTCTCAAGGTAAAATATCTGGAGGATTAGTCAGTAATTTTGTATAAATGTACAATGCCTGAACACATATCCTAATAAAACATAATAAGTAATGGACATTCTAGTCGAGAGGTATACACAAATGAAACCAAATATATATGAAAGTCACTCTTGAACAAAGGGGCTTAAGTGCATTTACACGAAGTCTCTTCTAAAAAAAAGTTCAGTCTTGTTGCAAAGTGTGCACAGGCTAATCTGGGACGACACTTTACGCACATGCATTAAACATGCATTAAACCCCATGGTCCCAGAGTGCAGCTCATATAAGTCGTGTTCTGAGACAACTGGGCATAATACATGTGTGTAAAGTGTCGTCCCAGATTTGCCTATGCAGTCCACACAGGCTAATCAGGGACGACTCTTTCCGCCTAATTTGGATTTTTGCTATGAAGAGACTTCATTTTAACAAAAAATGTCATAAAAGCGGAAAATGTCGTCCCTGATTAGGCTGTGCAGACTGCACAGGCTAATCTGGGACGACACTTTATGAGCATGCATTATGCCCAGTTTTCTCAGAACGCGACTCATATGTATTTACAAGTTATGACAGATATAATGAAGATGTTCACAGTACCTCTGTTATAGGTTTGCACTGTTGCTGTAGGTAACCACCATGATTGTCCTTGCTGACACACTGGAGGAGACGTGAATGCACAGCAAATCTGTAACACAAGCAGGCACAGGCTGGGAGAATATCTAAATGAGCAGCGTTCTGAGAATACTGGGCTTAATGCATATGCCTAAAGTGTGGTCCCAGATTAGACTGTGCAGTCCGCACAGGCTAATCAGGGACGACACTTTCCGCTTTTATTGTGTTTTTAGTTTCAAAGAAGTCCCTCCTTACCAAAAATCAAGTTTAGGCGGAAAGTGTCATCCCTGACGAGCCTGTGTGGACTGCACAGGCTAATCTGGGACGACACTTTACGCACATGCATTAAGCCCAGTTTTCTCAGAACAAGGCTCAAATAAAACTGGTTCATTTAAGTTCATGATTTGAATTTATTCTGTATTTAAGTTAAGTTTTAATACTTAAATATTTGACTGTATTTTAATACATTTTTAGTGAAACCAAAAATGTATAAATCCTAATAAACTGAAGTAACTTAAATGCAGACAAAAAAACTGCAGCAACGTTTCAGCAAATAACTTATTCATGCCATGAATTACAGAGGAATCAGACTGATAATCTACATGAATTGAAGACAAAAGCAAGCTATATTCTGTTAAACAGGTACAAACGAAAACAAAATTCAAATGATTGATCTCTTTTTCAGTTAATGATAAGAAACCAACTTTTTTATTTTGCGTCACAGTGTGTTTTGACGTAAAGAAGCAAGAATGACGTTTCATCACATTTGTTCAAAAATCTGAAATGATTTTTGTTCACTAGCTGACTTCTTCATCTGAAGTGTCATTGAAATATCTTGGCTCAGTCTGAAGTTGTAGTATGAAAACTTCGACAACTGTCACCTTCTGACACCTGTCCGCCCAACCATGTATCCCGACCGAATGAGCAACAACATGTGGCCAATTAAGAAAACGAAGAGTCAACCCTCTTCTTAAACACATGAAACCTAGGGTCTGCTCTTGCTGAAGGCAGCAAAGTATACTGAAACAAGGAGACACAATGCCACCTTCTGCGCCGCTTTGAAGCCATATATTTGACCTTTGACCTTGAAGGATGACCTTGACCTTTCATTATTCAAAATGTGCAGCTCCATGAGATACATATGCATGCCAAACATCAAGTTGCTATCTGAAGCGACATAGAAGTTAAGAGCATTTTTGAAACCTCAATGCGAAACCTAAATGCAAAGTGTGACAGAAAGACAGACAGACTGTCTGATCACTATATGCCCTCCTTCCGGGGGATAAAAACCCACCTCATAGCCATCCAGCCATTTCTGGTTGAGGCCCATGGTATACTCAACCACAATCTGCGTGAACTTGTATGGAGGCTCCCTGGAGATGATCACATGTACGGGATAAGGGCCCTGGTATGACACGTCTTGCTTGTATGCCACCGCCAAACTGGCCAGGGTGAGTCTAGCAGCAATATCCTGTTTGAACCGCGGGTGAATGCTGACATGAAACCATTGCAATATTATAATGGTAACAATTAATAATTTCAAAACTACAAATAATTTCAAATAAACTATGATAAATATACAAGAGGGCCATGGTGGCCCTGGGTCACTCACCTGAGTGGTATTAACGTTATAATAAGCAAGGGTTGTAAACGTTGTTTTGTGAAAAGAAAGGGTTTGTTGTTTTCATAGATATAAACATATTATGCGTTACAAAAGAGTAGTTTTGTGTATGTGTGTTTATGTTTTTAAAAACAGACATTTGTTACCCGTTGCAACAAAGCTATATTTTGGATAAAAGTAATTTAATGATAAGCATTAGCAAAATAAAATGGAAGTTCATTTTCCACAAACTGTTGTCCAGCTTTGAGATCATGAGCTAAGCATCTCAGCAACTTTGGATCTTATAGGGGATGACTAGTTACAACCTGTTTTTGCTTGAACAGTTTTAGATACCGAAAACAACTGTTTTTTCAATAGAGTGAGTGTTTATGAAATAGTTTTTGCATAATTAAATACAATAAGTTGAATTGTAATCATAAATCAAAGTTGGTTACAAAGAGGTTACAAAGAGGTCAATGATTATGAGAATATGCACTAACAAGAGCATCGCATAACGGGTGCCACGCTCAGCTGCGAAAGCTTGTCAATTTTTTTTTTTTAGAGGTCACAGTGACCATGACCTTTGACCTAGTGACCCAACAAGAGATGTGTTTGTCAGAAACACAATGCCCCCTACTGCACCGCATTAAAATACAATTTCTATTTATCATTTGGCAGGTATAGAAATCATCTCCCTTTAAAAGTTATTACTTCCCTTGAATTTTGTCAAATCCAACTGGGGGGGGGGGAGGGTCTCACAGTCAATTATGACCATGTCAGACATCACTGACAACCAAGGCCTGTGGTTTAAGAGAGATCATAAACAGAATTGATCATGTATCTATGGACATAAGTCCACAGGTATGTAATGAACATCAAAGAAATTATAGTTATATCATTTAAAAAAAAACTTTAACAAATCAATCATTTGGGTTATAAATAATCAAAATAATAAATCTGTACAGTAACTGTGAAAAGAACTTCAATTCTTGGTAAGGAAATATATAATATGAGATTTATAATTATATAAATTACTTCCATAGAAAATAATTGTCTGTAACAAATCTCTATTTTTAGTAGCAAATAATTAAAAGCCACTACCGTGACTGTAGATTCGCCACTCAAAATGTGCAGCTCCATGAGATACACATGCATGCCACATATATTAAGTGGCCATGTTCAATATTGAATACTTTTCTCCCTTTTTAAAGCTTATTACTTCCCTTAAATCTGTATTTTTTACCGTAGACCGTAAAGGATGACCTTGACCTTTTACCACAATGTGTTTGTCAGAAACACAATGCCGCCTACTGCGCGGCTTTGATTTATTTAACAAAAATATATACGTGGGCAGGTCAGATAACTATGTCCATTTAAAGCTTATTACTGCTCTTGACTTTGTTTTTTCGACCCTAGACCTTGAAAGATGATGTTCACCTTGAAATTTTACCACTCAAAATGTGCACCTGCATGAGATACACATGCATGCCAAATATCAAGGTGCTAATTTCAATATTTAAAAAGTTATGGCCAATGTTAAGGTTTTAGCACGACGCCTTCGGCGGACGACAAGCTGGCTATGACAATAGCTCAGGTTTTCTCCGAAAACAGCCTCGCTAAAAATTCAGGATGGTACGAGCAAACCAGGTTAACAAACCAAACGAAATGACATTCTGTACCTCAGATCGCTAAAATCAGGATATGTAAAGTTCATTTTAATTTAAATTTACATATCAAAGTATGTTTTCGTGGATTGATATACCTATATTAACGGTTTGTTCACACTTGTATTTTGATTCTGCCTTGCCATATAATTTTGCGACCCAAAATTTTTTATCATTAGTTCAGATATTGTGATAATAGCTTTCTGCTTAAAAAACTCTGCCTGTTTCATTATTCAATTGATATCCAACATTTTTTCTGTTTCGATAAGGTATTTTTATTGATTCCTATCCAGTATTAATGTGTGTTTAGTTTAAATATTGATTGACATTCTTCTGTCACTGTAACACTTAACTATCAGTTTCTGGAAACATTTGTTTTAATTGTATTTTTTATATCAGTTTAGTGTAAATTTCTTGAATTTACAATTGATAAAATTTAATAATATTGTTCTAAACTATTTTGTGGTTTAAATATTGTTCGTCAGAATACTGTGTGAGAGTGTTGTTTGTGATTTTTCATAGTTCAGTGTTATATTGTTTATTTTCATTGTCCAGTGACTGTGCTAATTTACCGAGTTCTTCTTCTAGTACAGCTATCCTTCAAAATAAAAGATTGTGTGCCCAGAAAAGATAGAGATGACCTATTAAGCAAGTGCCTTATTCATCTGCTATCTTTATGATTAGGATTTCATTTCCAGTGGGTTAATATTAAGGCATTTGAAAGTTGCTGATGTAATAGAATTACACATTTTCCGTACCACGTGATATTACATCATTCCTCCTTTTGCAATCTGCCTATGCTTGCGTTCAGATCGCCAAAAAACTTGTACAATTTTTATCTCGAGTAATCTTTGGAATTGGCTCTCTACAGAAAAAGGAAGCAAGGGGAAACTCTTGAGGAAACATACGAGGACAATACCAGATTCCTGCAAACCAATCAAGGTAGTCATTTTATTGATTTTGAGCAGATTTTACGTGCTTCAAAAATTGTTCCTCACACAACGAAGCGCGGTGCGGTGCAAAATAGTCCACAGAATATTGGGAACAATATCTCTTCTGTTCAAAACGAAATTGCTGCCAATAATCTATGTACATTCTTTAATAATGAAGTAGAAATTACTATGCACTTGGTTTGGTACTGTCCATTAACTCCCCAAATTGTTAAATGTGTTGTTAAGATTTTTTGTAAAAGAAGACCAATCATAACGCTTAATATAAATACTGTCCATCACACAAGTATTGTGTAAAATCTGCATTAACAGTTTATTTTACACAATGTAATTCAGCACGTACTAGTTACTTTTCTTAGGTGCACTATTTCATTGATAAATGATATACATACTTACATTCACACTTAATTTAGTTTGTATGTGAAAGGTAGTTTTGTGTGCAATTTTTGAAAAAAAAAGGATTGTATAATAATGTATGTAGACAATTTTTTGTATGCAGGGGACAAAAATATTCATAAACTGCACTCGTCCTGCAGGACGAGTGCATTAAAATTTTCACTCGTCCTGCAAACACACGCACTCGTCCTTCAAATATGAGTGAAATAAAGATTGCAAAGGGCTGATATGACTTATCAAATTTCCTAAAGTATATCACTGCTAAGCAGTGAAATAAGTTACTTTATTTATGAGGAACACAAAATAAATAATTTTTTCTAATGCTCGCGTGCTTTCCGTTTCGGACGTTTAAAAAATCGCCCCCGCCCCCTTTTAAGAACGCTCGTATGTCAGACATTTTTCAAACGAAATTCAGACTGGTTTAAATCTGGTTTAAAACCGTACTTCGCGCTTAAATAATTCTTTTAAAGTCAATACTAACAGTGACTGCAGTCGCATGGTTCCCTGTCAACATGTACGCGCAAAGCTTACACCAAAAAGCCAATATTTACTCAGGACACAAGTCTCGCATAACAACGCGCACCTGCTGTATGAAATTTACAATTACAATTTCCGGTTCATTCGCATTCTACTTTCTGAATAGATATGCTTTTAGAAAATGATTTTATTAAATGAAAAATAGTCTTACTGGTCAGAAAATTCATTTTTTAACATCAGCTTTTTTTCACTCGTCCTGTAGGACGAGAGCTTTAGGGAAATTCACTCGTCCTTTCAAGATTTCACTCGTCAATACGAGCGGACGAGTGGAATTTTTGTCCCCTGGTATGTACCAATCAAGTAGCTGTACACGAAATACTCTGTATATGAAACGCTAAATTAATATATGAAATTCATATAACTATAAGCAATTCTTGTATGTATGTATTATTTTACAGGGAAAATAAAAATTTACACAATTAAAAACCAAGTAATATTCATTCTATATACTCATCATGCCATCAAGGATTGCATGAAGACTATAACAAATGAGTGTAATTTTAATATTTCAAGGGTTTCACTGGGCGCTTGTCCATAATTATATTATTGATTTTACGATAATTTAAATTGACACATTTCAAGAGTCTAAATAAACATCATTGTCACAATGAAGTAAAATAAACTCCATTATCATGATTATATTGTAACATTATAATTTTGCATAAAAGTAAAGTGAAAAATCAGGGTCTCCTGAGTGGTAACTAGAAACTCTTACTGCGTTGCTAAAGAGCTAGCCCAACAGCATGGCTGTTGGAAGTGATGTTATTTTACTACAATAGAAGATGTATTTTTAAGAACACTGTAGTTCACTCTTTAACTAATGTCAACATTGTTGACAGTTTAAGTTGGTCTGGCAAGCATACAACGATATCAAAATTCCTCCTTCCAAACAAGATGTTTATTTGTTTAGATAAGAACTGTCTGCCCCAATTCATGTTAAAAATCCATCATGATCTAATACAGACAGAGTGTTTTAACAGTCCTGAAAGGGGCTGTTCAATGTACGCTGCTTTCTTTCATGCTGTTATAAATCGAATTCTTCGCCGACGTATATTCTCATTTTAAAGTTTGTTTAGGTCAACAGAAAGTGGTCCAAACAAACATGTATATACGACTTTTGAATCAAATTCTTCCTGGTTTTTGATCTTACCAAGTCTTTTGTGTGTATAAGTCCTCTGTTAATTTACTTTTTTTCAGAAAATTTTCTGATTCTGCTGCTCAAATCAAGACATTCAAAGATGCAGCAGTAGTTTTTTCTCATTGTTTATGTTGACACCAGAAGTCAGTATACCGTCCCGCACAAACAAAAACTCGGCAAGACGGAATTACAAAAATCCAGAATAAGCCTTAATTTTTGTATTAAATCAAACTAAAACATAAAGTTTTCAACTAAACTATACAAGGACATTCACTGTTTTCATACCTTTGATATGGAGAAAGGAAATCAGGTAGATCCATGGCAACCGCCATGAAGACATTACGCAGACGATGATTGGGGACATAGCCGTAGTCTGCTGTCTGGTGCCAGCGAATATCTGGGAAGCCAGATGATACACTGTAGTCTGCCTCAAACGGAGCCAGCTGAATACATGGAAATGACAATTAAAAATATATAAAAGATTGTCCAAACTTAAAAATTATAAATTGATCATCATCCTATCTCTTGCGTAACATAACTTTAATGCTAAACCGTCAAGGTTACATTGAGAATGGCATAACATTTTAACCTTAACTGTATCGAATATTTTGGCCATTCTTTGAAATAAACAGGGCTCACCGTATATGTGTATCTATTAGCCCATATTAGCTTGCGCAGTTCACAAAGGCTTACCTGGGACGATACATTACAAAAATGCATTAACCCACATTTTCCCATTTTAATTGGACATACTTGAACAAATCCAAAAGGAAATGTGGCATCAGTGTCACTGGCTGTATGGAACTTCTTCCTCCAGTCATCAATCATTCCTGGGAATGTGCAGTTGTACAGGTCCCTGTTATAGGCAGCATTACTCTCACCTGAAATGATTATGTGAGCCGCATTCTGAGAAAACTGGGCTTAATGCATGTGCGTAGTGTCGTCCCAGATTAGCCTGTGCAGTCCGTACAGGCTAATCAGGGATGACACTTTCCGCTTTAATGGCATTTTTAGTTTCAAGGAAGTCCCTCCTTACAGAAAATAAAGTTTAGGCGGAAAGTGTCGTCCCTGATTATAATCTGGGACGACAATTTACGCACATGCATTATGCCCAGTTTTCCTCGTTTTTTTGTTGCTATCCATCTAAAGATCAATACGATATAGTTCATTTATGCTTAAAATCTTATTTTTTGCTAATAACAAAATGATGAATAACTGCATTTATCTCCCCAGAAGTAAATACTAATTTACAATCTGGTTTATTTTAGTTGTAGATCCATGAATTGAAATAAAACGTTATGTTGATATCGTAAAATGACATCCTCTTAAAGGAAAACTCAAAATAATACTACAGTCACTTCCACAAAATACTGTATCCATTAAATGGTCTCAAAAACTGAATATAGTCTGGTCTTGCATATTTGTGCTAAAATTGATACTGCACAAAGATGCAAAAGAACAGAAAAAAAAGGATAGATTCTTCTTGATGATTCACTTTGTTGTTTAATAGATTGGAAATGAAATGATATTCAAGGGGCAATAACAACAGGAAAACTAATTTGAACCTAATGACCTGTCTGATTTGTGTTGTGGAAACAAAAAATGATGTATAAATAGTCAAAGGGCAACAACTCCCAGGAAATTTGTTTAACTGACGATGCACGTGACAGGCCTATGTGGATGCTGCATATTAAGTTTTATCAAATTCATAGCATTAGTGTATGAAACATTACATGCAAAGAAAAATGTGATGGACAGAAGGACAGACAAATGGACTGATGATGCACAAACAGAAAGACAGACAAATGTGAATTGGACGGAAACAATTATCAGCAAAAATTCGTTTAAGACCCAGGCAAACTTAAGTCCTTCAAAATTGAGCTTTGTATGGACGGACAAAGAGGCAAATGTATGGCCCATTCTTTCAGGTAGCATAATAAATGGTCAGAGTGTTCATACTCGGGCACAAAATGTACTAATTGTTAGTGGTGTGGAACCTACCCTGGTACCAGATGGCCCCATAAATGGTCATGTTGAGGAGAGGGTGCACCATGCCATTCCAAAGAACAGAGGAGTCGGTTGGACCAGACAACACATCATAACTTGAGGCCGCTTTGTTGTCACTTAATAACATAAACAGAATGGCTATATTGTACAACAAAATAATAAGCAATTACACAAAAACTTCATTAAAATGCTTACAAGCTTGAGAAACCCTTTTCTAATTTACATGGTTCTTCTCAGGTAGTAAAATATTTACTTAAATAAACAGGACATAATTAACAAACTCGTGATATCAGTGGTACAATGGGTTTTCTACAGTGTGCCTTGTAGTAGAACAAATCAGATGATAAGGTTGCAATTTGTAACATGTGTTGATTGAGACTATATAACATGGTCCCACCTTGGCTTTGAAAGTGTCACCCCACATTTCTCGAGGACCTCTGGTGCGGACCATGCCTCTACAGGTGTACCACCCCATGTTGTGTCTATCAGACCTGTAAGCATAAAAACATATGTACTGTGTTTCCCTAACTAGACTAAATCCATGTTTGTAAAGAGTCATCTTGGCTTATCATGCAGGACATTTTATGCTTTTATGGCATTTTCTAGTTCAAGGACGTAAGTTCATATGCCGTAATTACTTTAGTTCATATGCCGTAATTACTTTAGTTCATATGCCGTAATTACTTTAAGTTTTCAGACACTTCAAAATAATAATACAATTTTGTGTCCGAAAATTTAGAAAAAACAAGAGATGTGTTTGTCAGAAACACAATGCCCCCTATTGTGCCGCTTTGATTTTTTTTTACCTTTGACCTTGAAGGATGACCTTGACCTTTCACCACTCAAAATGTGCAGCTCCATGGGATACACATGCATACAAAATATCAAGTTGCTATCATCAATATTGCAAAAGTTATGAGCAAGGTTTATGTTTTGGGACACACATATACAATGACTGACTGACACAGTGACAGACAGACAGACAGGCCAAAAACAATATACCCCCGATCTTTCGATCCGGGGGCATAAAAAGGTAAAAAAATACAATAATAGTTGACCTTAGACCTTGAAGGATGACCTTGACTTCGACTTTTTACCACTCAAAACATGCAGCTCAATGAGATACATAAGCACGCCAAATATCAAGTTGCTATGTACAATAATTAAAAAGTTAAAAAATGCAATGCTATTTGACCTTTGACCTTGAAGGATGACCTTGACCTCGACTTTTTACCACTCAAAACGTGCAGCTCCATGAGATACACAAGCATGCCAAATATCAAAGAAAAAAACAATGATATTTGACCTTGAAGGATGACAATGACCTTTATTTTTCACCACTCAAAATGTGCAGCTCCATGAGATACACATGCATGCCAAATATGAAGTTGCTATCTTCAATATTGCAAAAGTTATAAAAGTTTAACCAAGGTTAAAGTTTTGTGACACACACATACAATGACTGACTGACACAATGACAGACAGACAGGCCAGAACCATATACCCCCGATCTTTTGATCCGGGGGCATAAAAATATTGAAATACTACAGGTGTAAGAAATTTTAGAGAAAAAAAAGGCTTGATAGGTCATTGTCAGCTTGGGTACTGCTTAAATGTACCCCGGGCACTCTTAAGTATAATTAAATGTACCTTGGGTACGGAAAATATACTGAAATGTAAAATTAAGTGTGTTAAAAAATAAGAGACACACTGACTATATTGCATTGATGATCATATACTAGTATGCCATGTGTATAGTGTCAATTGAATTTCACACCAACATTTACTTGTTAAATTCCATTATTTATATCACAAAAATTAAGAATTAAAATTCAACAAAATAAATAAAATTTGGGAGGATAGACCCATCCCGCACCCGGTCCTGGTCGGGCCCCCTCCCCCAAAACCAATTACCAATACCTACAAATAATATCTAGCCTGGAAACCATTGGAACATAAGATCTCCACATTTATAGTCCACAGCACTGGTGCACGTAAGTTTAATTACTAATGTGTTTCTGTAGATGATGGTACACATAAGTTTAATTACTAATGTGTTTCTGTAGATGATGGTACATGTAAGTTTAATTACTAATGTGTTTCTGTTGATGATGGTACACATAAGTATATTTACTAATGTGTTTCTGTAGATGATGGTACATGTAAGTTTAATTACTAATGTGTTTCTGTAGATGATGGTACACATAAGTATAATTACAAATGTGTTTCTGTAGATGATGGCACATGTAAGTTTAATTACTAATGTGTTTCTGTAGATGATGGTACACATGAGTTCAAATTACAAATGTGTTTCTGTAGATGATGGTACACATAAGTATACATGTAATTACTAATGTGTTTCTGTAGATGATGGTACATGTAGGTTTAATTACTAATGTGTTTTTGTAGATGATGGTACACATAAGTTTAATTACTAATGTGTTTCTGTAGATGATGGTACACATAAGTATAATTACTAATGTGTTTCTGTAGATGATGGTACACATGAGTTCAAATTACAAATGTGTTTCTGTAGATGATGGTACACATAAGTATAATTACTAATGTGTTTCTGTAGATGATGGTACATGTAGGTATAATTACTAATGTGTTTCTGTAGATGATGGTACACTTAAGTTTAATAACTAATGTGTTTCTGTAGATGATGGTACACATAAGTTTAATTACTAATGTTTTTCTGCAGATTATGGTACATGTAAGTTTAATTACTAATGTGTTTCTGTAGATGATGGTACACATAAGTTTAATTACTAATGTGTTTCTGTAGATGATGGTACACATAAGTTTAATTACTAATGTGTTTCTGTAGATGATGGTACACGTACGTTTAATTACTAATGTGTTTCTGTAGATAATGGTACACATGGGTTCCAATTACAAATGTACCTATGGATTTTTGTAAATGCTGTGACAGGTAAGTTTAACTCACTATTTGGCTTCTGTACATCATGTTTCATGTGTGTTCCAATCACCTTTGGTTTAAGTAGATACTGGTACAAGTAAAATCAACTTACCTACAGGTTTCTGTAGATGCTGGTTCATCTAGTTTCACTTAGATTTAAGTTTCTACACACTTTAGTAAATGTATTTTTCCCTCACCTATGGGTTTCTGTAGATGCTGATACAAGTACTTCCCATACAACCAGCAGACAGCAGAGAAATACTGGAATGGAGGCCCACCAATGGTGGCTGAAAAACACAAAGGATACAGTTTAAATTGTGTTTTGAGTTTAGAATATAGTTTTATGACATCATTTAAATGGCATATTTATAATGGGAAAAAAGAACACAAGAATCTTGTACACTTCACAATCTAGAAGATATTATAACTAATATACTTCCATTTAATATTTTTGTAGTTTATTCTAAATTTGCAATATGTATCTTATGGATAATATTTATTTGATACAGAAACTTATAAACATTTTCAATGACTAAAATGTCAGCAGTAAACAACCCTTTTTTATAAAGAAAAAGTCCCAGTGAATGATAACCTGGTGATGGCAGAGACCACGGCAGGAGAATACCCCCATCAGAGGAGAGATCAGAGAGGGGAATGGTAGATATCTTATCACTGACAACAAACACTCTGATGTTTGGGTAGTTTATGGTATCCTCTATCTCCTCTGTGCTATTGTCAACCTAAATCAAACACAAAAAGAGCTTTGTCACAACAGGATCTACAGTTTTCTACAGACTGGTTGCAACCAAAATTTGGTCTCACACAAAAGGAAGCAACATGCATACTTCAAATATGGTCCTCTATCCGCACATAGAGTTTCATTAACCTATAGCTTAAGTTCTTATCAGTTAAGGCAGGATCCAGATTTTTGTTTTTACTTATTTCTGTAACAACCCCAAATTTATATAAATAAAGGCCCAAAGTCGCTCACCTGAGGTAAAAAGAAATGACCTGTTCTTTGCAGCCCAAGATATCAATGAAACACTATAATGTTCTAACCAAGTTTCATGAAAAATGAACAACAAATGGCCCCCTGGTGGCCATGTTTTTTTTAACAGACTTAAACCATTTTTGAACTCTTCCAAGATATGTCCAAATTTCATGAAGATAATGTGTCATCTAGACTGTTCACATGTTTTCACTTTTCTACATATAAAGAAAACTGCCCCACCACCTGGTGCCCATGTTTTTCCACTTATCACGACCATTTTCAAACTCGTCCGAGACATCCACATAGCTAATGGTTAGACAAAATTTCATGATGATTAGGCAAAAAATGTGACTTCTGGAGTGTTCACAAGCTTTTTTACTATATAAATATACGGAAAAAGACCCCCCCTGGCGGCCATGTTTTTTTACCAATCCAAACCATTTTAGAACTCAACTGTCGTATCCAGGTGTGGAATTGCGGTCTCGTTTGCTTACGCAAGTGAACCGGTCACAGGATGGTTATGGTTTTGTTACTTTGTGAGCACTTATGTAATGCGGAAATATTTATTCTACAAACGCTTATTTCCGGTCAGGATGACACCGCTGATTGGTTGTAATTCAATTAACTAAAGGTATTGCCGTTTACTTAAATATAATTTTATAAACATATTATTCAACAGTAGGCTGTTTTACACTTAACAATTTAGAAATATGAAAATGTATCGATTTTATATTTCATTTCATTAATATTGTGTATCATTCATTACCGTTATATTTTTAAATTTTCTGACATCGTTTTAATACATAAAGCCTGAAAATGATTAAATCTTGATAAATGAACTCTGCAAATAAGAAAGGTAAATCTTGACTTTGAAGGTTATTCTGATTTTGATTTCTATCTCCAGAAACTTATAATTGAAATTATTTCTTTATTGTTTTCATAGAGTATCCATTTGATATGTGTTAACATATCTTAAATATGATTATATAAAGTGAATTATTATTGAATCTTGTTTCGATATGAAGTTCCCATTTAAATTACATATTTTTTGTTAATTGTTAAAAACATGCATTTAATACTCCTTCTGTGAAATAAAATATATAAAACACTTCAACTAGCTTGTATTACTGACCACTGATATTAACATCTGGCATAAAGCTCAGTGAGAGGGCAATTAAATACCTTGAAATCATGATTCTGTCAGTCTGTGGTCATTATCAATTTGTTCAGGGCAACTCATGCTGGTTTTCTAACTGTATCAGACACAACCTGGCTAAGAAAGCTGAGTGGTAAAAAGTTACACACCGCAATGTTAAATATCTGCAGGGAATTTCTCAAAGATGGCTTATCAGTAATAGTTCCCATTATAGATTAATTTGCTACAAACTGATAACAAATGTGACAAAACAATAAGTACAGATTTACACAAGAAATTACAACTTAGCCAAAAATGTCATTATACTACAAAAAATATGCATTTTGAAGTATGAACTCTTTAAGTGTTTTGAAACCAAGGGGTCTAACAAATTCTTGAGCAGAAGTTAACCCTTTGCATGCTGGGAAATTTGTCGTATGCTAAAATGTCGTCTGCAGAATTTCTAAAGTTAGCATTTTCTTTGATTTTTTTTCAAAGAATACTATCAGAATAGCAATCAGTTTGGATCCTGATGAGACGCCATGTTCTGTGGCGTCTCATCTGGATCCAAACTGTTTGCAAAGGCCTTTAAAATTCGGTTCCCGCACTGAAAGGGTTAAAATAGATTGGGAAACATGAAGCAGGTTAAACAAGGGAGATAATTAATGCAAAATTGCGTACATGTTGTCTTTCTTTCAGCTATCTCTTAGTTGAAAGGCTTACCATAAGTAATAATGACTAAAACAGTTGTTAATTTTGAAAATTCTGTGTTATGAAAAATTAAATAATACAGTTAATGGTACATAATAATGACATAATAAAACCAAACTTCACTACACAGGAAACAAATGTTCTGACCCAAGTTCATGAAGATTGGGCAACTGAATTAAATAAATAATTTTAAAGAGGTTATGAATTAATGGTGTTATTTAATTTTAAGAATCTATAGATGGATATTAACTTAACATTGTCTTCATTGTAAGAATACATTAAAGCAGCACTTTATAACATAACTAGAGTGTTAACAAGGTTTTACTATAGTCATATATGAAAAAATGCACTGCCCCCTAGCGGCCATGTTTTTCAACCAACCGGCATCATTTTCAAACTCGCCCAAGATATCATTGGGATGAATGTTCTGACCAAGTTTCATGAAGATCGGACACTAAATGTGGTCTCTAGAGTGTTAACAATATTTTAATATAGCCATATAAGGAAAAATGCCCCGCCCCTTGGCAGCCATGTTTTTCAAGCAATTTAAGGCTACCATTTTTGAACTCATCCAAGATATCATTGGGACAAATCATCTGAGCAAGTTTCATGAAGATTGGACAATAAATATGGCCTCTAGAGTGTTAACAAGGTTTTACTATAGCCATATAAGGAAAAATGCCCCGCCCCCTGGCAGCCATGTTTTTCAACCCACCCGCATCATTTTCGTACTCGTCCAAGATATTATTAGGATTAATCTTCTGAGCAAAATTTCATGAAGATTGGGCAATACATGTGGTCTCTAGAGTGTTAACAAGATTTTACTATAGCCATATAAGGAAAAATGCCCCGCCCCTTGGCAGCCATGTTTTCAAGCAAATGTAACCATTTTCGAACTCATCCAAGATATCATTAAGACCAATCTTCTGACCAAATTTCATGAAGATTGGACAATAAATGTAGCCTCTAGAGAGTGAACAAGGCAAATGTTGAGGTCGCACAACGGATGACGGACAACGGACAAAAGGCGATAACAATAGATCACCATGAGCACGTTGTGCTCAGGTGAGCTAAAAAAAAACAACAGAAATAAGGTGCATATGCTCCCTAGGTCCCTCTAACCACACACTGAATTTCAACAAGCTTACTCGAGTCCAGCAGTGCACATTAATGATTGGACTACACAGGGCAAGCACCATTCTTGTCTTCAAATTTGTGTATCATGTTTGGCAGTGTTGCGTGGCACTCTCGCTTTGTAAGAGTTTATAAAAGATCTTTCGTATAAATTAAAACAAAATGAAACAAGAGATGTGTTTGTCAGAAACACAATGACCCCTAATGCGTCGCTTTAAAAAAAACACTTTGACCTTATAGAATGACCTTGACCTTTCACCACTAAAAATGTGCAGCTCAATGAGATACACATGCATGCCAAATATCAAGTTGCTATGTTCAATATTTCAAAAGTTATTGCAAAACTTTACTGTAAGGTTAAAGTTTTGGGACAGAATGACAGACAGACAGGCCAAAAACAATATGCCCCGATCATTCGATCCGGGGGCATAAAAAGTTATGAACATTTTTATTTTTTTATTTTTTGACTATTGACCTTGAAGGTTGACCTTGACCTTTCACAACTCAAAATGTTCAGCTCCACAAGAAGTAAGTGAGTAATTGAATGGAAAAATGAAAAATATATTTTTAAAATGTTTGACATTTGACCTTGAAGGATGTCTTTGACCTTTCACCACTTAAAATAAGCAGCTCAACAAATACACATGCATGCCAAATATGAAGTTGCTGTGTTCAATATTAAAAAAGTTATGAAAATTTAAGTTTTTTTATATATTGACCTTTGACCTTGAAGGTTGTCCTTGACCTTGACCTTTCACACTCAAAATGTGCAGCTCCACGAGAAGTAAGAGATTGAATGGAAAATGATTTTTTTAATTTTTGACCTTTGACCTTGAAGGATGACCTTGACCTTTCCCCACACCAAATGTGCAGCTCCATGAGATACACATGCATGCCAAATATGAAGTTGCTGTGTTCAATATTAAAAAAGTTATGATAAAACTTTAACGAACGTTAAAGTTTTAGGAAAGAAAAATACAATGATATTTGACCTTTGACCTTGAAGGATAACCTTGACCTTGACTTTTCACCACTCAAAATGAGCAGCTCCATGAGATACACATGCATGGTAAATATCAAGTTGGTATGTTCAATATTGCAAAAGTTATCAAACTTTAACCAAGGTTAAAGTGTTGGACAGACAGACAGACAGGCAGGCAGACAGGCAGGCAGACAGGCAGGCGGCAGGCAGGCAGGCAGACAGACAGACCGACAGACAGGACAAAAACAATATACCCCCAATCTATCGATCCGGGGGCATAAAAAGGGTAGGAAACAATTCAACATAACATAAGGTAGCATGTACTAGTTACTTATGTTGGCATTATTCACTGGTGTTAAGTAACCAAAGTCAATTTGATGAATGATTGGTTGAAATAGGGTAGATGTAATACTGGATAAAACCTGTATCATGGACATTTGCATGTTGGACTGTCCAGAGCACAGCCAGACGTCTCCAAACAATACATCGCTCAGCTGGATCACTGAGCCAGATAATGAAGCTTGTATGGTATGAGGTCCTCCTGCATTCATGGCGTCTAAAGTAACAAGTAAAAAAAATATGCACACATGAATTACAATATTTTGCAAGCAAATTAGGGTAAATATTGCATTTATAGAAAGAGGATGTAAAAAAATGTATTTTATGGCAGTACACAGGAGTAGATTTGTTAGATCACGAATTGATATACATGTATAATTATTTTTGTGTTCTTTTTCATATTAATCACATTTGCTACTGCTGGATATTTATACAAGATTATATGAGTTTTTGGTCTTGTTCATTACAGACCTTAGGTAATGCTTAACATATTTCCCGAATTAAATATGATGACACCTTAATGCATTACAGATGAAGTATAGGATGGGCCGACAGAAAGATGGGGGATAGGATAGATAGTGCCAAATAGTTATGCCACTATTAGTTTTTTTCTTACATTGAAAAGCAAGTTAAATATTTAGTTTAATTCAAGAAGTTAACAAGACATAGTGCTTAAAACCTACCGAGCTTTGCAGCCCATGTTTGATCTTGCATCACAGGGACAGAAAAGTTGTGTGCCACATGATCAATCATTATGGTAACCATTTGTCCAACAGCACTAGATGGTGCATAGCCCCATATAATGGACTGTTTGGGAGAGCCCTGGAGGACCATGTGGTTTAGATAGTAAGAAGCAAATGAAAAGTTCTTGTCTCCATTATGATCATGTGTATCCAGCCTATGCACATATTCTGAAAAAATAAACATACACAGACAATTAAACAGGTTTAAAAAGTATAAATTGGCTACTGTAGAGTTTATATGAAAAAAAACCACCTGAACGTTTCTTTGGTATTTTTTATAAGCAAGCCACTTGAATTGTAATTGAGTACTAATTGTACCTAGCCCGTGCGTTGAAATGTCAGCGACAGTGTCTCCGTCGGCGTCGGGTCTGAGGTCTGGAATCATCATTTCAACTTTAACATTATGATCTGCATGACATGCCGAGGGACGAACGTTTTTCAATAAAATGTACATCATAAGCAATTTGTACCAGGCCATCGTGTATACAGCTTCTTAATTAACGTAAAAACAAAAAGAAAAATTTCTTGCCAAAAAATGAACTTCAATCAAAAGTTATTATAAGGAATAAATTAAAGGTATTCCAATTAGAAGTTTACTTTTGTTCAGGTTCCCGAGTTATATATGAACGACTGTAGAGAGGTCACTTGAATTCCGGAATCTACCGGATTTTACCAGAATCTACCAAAATATATCTAAATAACACCAAAATCCAATAATAAAAGTAATATAAGTATATATTAAGATAATATATACATCAAATGACCACAAACATGTATTTTATCAATTGTATTCATCACATATATGTCAACAATCAAGTAAAGAACATGCGAATAATTGTGCATCCACAAACATCAATTATTTTATGTGCCTGAAAGATATGTGTTTAAATACCTGTTTCAAGTAATGTATTATGATAAATATACAGAAATACTCAAGTCCCTTCATTTTGTCAAAATCTTAGAAGTTAAGGATATTACAACTTTAATTAATTTTACATATATATTATAGTGTTTACTATTTTAAAGTTTGAGACTTAAGTTATTTTGAATAAATAAAACATTCCGACATACATTCAAGCATAGAAACATACAGCATATTAAATTATCTTTTAATTTATTATGGACTTAAAATTACACAACAAAAACATTCAAACACACCAAAATATAACATAAACTACGACATGTTCATTAAAACTGTTTGACCTATTTACAAAGCTTTTGATATACATCTGTACTATATTTACGTGTGTGTTATTACCTTTTTAATGTATACATAAGTTACAGAAATTATATTTAACGGTCACCATTTTAAATAATTTTGACAATTAAATGGTGTTTACTGGTTTACAGATTCTAAATATCTTATGGTAGAATGCTTGTCTGGCAGATACTATAGTAGTAAATCTTCACCGTGTAATTTGACACATCTGAAAGGTTAGAGTATAACCATTCTTTTTTTCGAGCTCCTGTCGAATCGCACACAACATAAGTGTGTGTCTGTCTATCTGAGTCTGTCTTTCCGTCTCTCGTGGTGGCTATCTATCTGTCTGCCGGTCGGCCTTCCTGCCAGCGTGCCCGTCTGACTGTCAAGGTGTTTGTATGTCCATCTGTTTGATTTTCCGTATCTCGTAGTGTCTATCTATCTGTCGATCTGTCTTTTTGCCTTTCGGTCTGCCAATCTCGGTCTGTCTTGTCTGTCAGTTTATCAGTATATCTGTCCATCTCTCGGTTAATCTTTCTGTCTCTCGGTTTTCTGTCAATCGGTTTTTATGTCTTTACTCAGTCTGTATGTCTTACCGTCTCTATGTTTGTCTGTCCGTCTGTCTGTTTAACTTTTATTCCCTGGGTTTGTCTATCTGTTCATCGGTCGTTATGTCAGTAGATCGGTCCTTTTGCTATTTGGTGCCTGTCTGTCCGTCTCTGCTTATCCGTCTGTCCATCCCTCGGTGTCTCTGGTCGGTCTCTAGGTCTATAAAACAAGTTTAACAAGTCTATTAAATAATACATTGAGCCCTTATACACAGACAACTTCTTGAACAGTCTGATATTGAGCACGCACTTGTCAAGGAATATCGTTTTCTTCGCCCAATAAGTCTAAAACAACCTCGCATTCATCGTCGGATACCCACGTTCGACCCATTCCGCTACTCTCCAATTATCGATAAATGGAGAGCTGAATTGTTTTCAGAACAATATCTCATGCTAAAGGGACAAGTGCATACAAAGACAGGCTAACATTTAAGCCGATTACTATACAGTTAGTGACCAGAACATGAAGTATGAATATTATTTCGCATTGGTAATGTATTTAAATAACTTGAAAATGCATTTCATTTCTTACATATTGTGTACTGTGTTTTAAGCTTTCAGAGATCAATTCATCAAGTATTTTTGTAAAACAGTATTTTTTTCGTGTGAATATGCTTAACACATTTGATGATGTAGATAAGAAGCATTTCCGTCCCAGGTAAGTATTATCAAGTATATTTTTTATTGAAATGATAGTGTTGCATTGGTCTCTTTTCGGTACTAGCTTTACATGAGCAGGATATAGGACAAACTGTACATATAACCTCGAAGCATGAAACCCTATAGCTACAGACACCAACTCAAATAAATAAACTATGTTACTAGGTGTTATGGCGGTTTAAGTAATAAAGAACAATTCTACAAAAGTATTCAACGATGTCATTTACGAAAATATTTACAAAACATTGTTTCCATGTGTTTTTGAAATGGCGGTTTATTTGGGATTTCGGTTAAGTAATACACGCTTTCTGACGCGAAGCGGGTACCGAAACTCCCGATTTTGTTCTCAGCCCAGGCGAAAGACGAAAGGACATGAGGTCCGATAACAAAAACCATCGCTGCGGTAATGGTACCATACTTGGACAGAGTTGCGTCCACGTACTTGAAGCTGTTTAATATTTCTTTTGCTTCTCGGCGTTCATGGTGAATGCACTGGTGTTGGTCGTGCTGTTCACCATGATCTTTGACTTCTTAGTGCTGACCTCCAAACCAATATGACCCTGCTCTTTCATCAGCCTGGTGGTGAGATCTTGAAATCAATGTCATCAGCAAATCACAAGTTGGAGATGGGTCTTCCACCGATGGAGATAGAGGTGTGTTTATTGACAGTCTCCTGTATACTTTTCTCAAGGAAAAAGTTGAACAGGACGTTAGAGAGAAGCCATCCCTGACGGACGTCCATTGATGTCCTAAAGAAGTCCCCAAGCTGTCTGTTGGGAAGTACTGCGCTGCTGGCATTTTCATAGTTTTTTTTAATGACTTGCATTAGTCCTTTGTCAATAATGTTGAATCCTCTCATTACATGCCATAGGGCACGCGGTCGAAAGCTTTCTTAAAGTCGATTGAATTGAGAAAGAGCTCACGTGGGTGTTGCTGGTGTTTCTCAATCATGATTCTGCAATTGAAGATCTTTTCAATTGTGCTCCGCCCAGTGCTCTTTGGCCCGCAGTACCTCGGTCCAATCTGGACCCAACCGGCTTTTTATTGCAAAAACCAGCTCTGGTATAATGTAGGCGCCATTTTGTTTTCGGACTTCTTTCGAGCAAACTGGCCGCGCTAATGGAGTTGTCAATTGAAGTAAAACAAAGTGCAAATCATGTCCAATACTTAATATAGCGATACATAAAGTATACAGTGCGGTTCGGCTATAGATTGCCTCGATTTTAGACCAAAATTATTAACTCTCGGTTCCGGGAATTGGAGAGGCACAAGGAACATTCGGATATCTAAGTTCTGTACAATAACTTTGTTGTTAAACTTCTCCCCATGGTTCGAGTTGTCGTCAGCAGTTTTTCTATAAAACTAACAAATTGCGGAACAATACATATTTTTGTTTCATAGTTATAGTGCTTTAGACATAAAACACAATCAAGTCTAACAGGGTGCAGAATCAACGGGGTTCTCAGGGATTTACACACGGGCTGGACAGAATGTAATCAAGCCGTTAAATAACTTTATTTTTACAAATATATCAAGTTATTGAATTACATTTGCAAAAATCTTTAGTTCATAAAAGACAGTTTTTTTCTTGCATTTTGTGTCGATATCTTAAGATATAAGAATAAATCCTCGAATACGTCTGAAATCGTTGACAAACTTTCACGTTGAGTACAACATAGCCGTGTACAATAAATACAGTAAAATGGAATACTTGAACAATTACACGTGCTTATTAAATACAGTAATTATGATGTGTTTCACATTGCCGTAAGAAGCATACACATCTGTCTTTTATGCACTAGTTGAATTTTTTAAGAAAACTTTTTAAACAAAGTTATTTGAAATAAAGCTACACTTACCGTCGTGTAAAAAATCCATTAAATTTCAAGGGTGGAACCCCAAAAAGTATTGTGATCCTGCACCCTGCTGAGAGCGTATTTAACTTACAGTAATACCCGTTATAGATTGTTAATGCTATTTATTGAATAAAAACTATTAGTTTTTGCATTTTCATAATAAATACTTGCCACATAACTATTTCACCAGTGCTTTAGTTGATAAAAACGTCCGTCAAAATAGATTTAATGTAAAATATTATCGCGTTTTCTTTTAGCATAGACGTCACTGTGGTTTTAACTTTTCTAGGTTTTTTCAACGATAAGAAACGTGATTAAGTGGGCGAAGAGATCGTCTTCTTGGCGAGATTTCAATTCTTCTTCACGAAAAGGAACTGAATGGCAACCTTGCAGGACAACATTTATTTTGCTTAATCATTGGCACATATTTACATTACATCTGTATATTACATATTTATTTATCTTTTGCCTACGTTCGATCGCATTTATAGTTTAGGATTTAAGAAAAATATGAACAGAGGAATAAACTTATATATTATTAGTTTATCGGCGTATCTGTCTTACCCAGCTTTACACCTTAAATGAACTTTATCAACAGCTGATTTGAGAGAATAACCTCCAAACAGTGGCCACATCACTTATTTTAGGCAACATCTTATCACACATGTGTGACGTACACGGTCAGTATGTCTGGAGATTGTTCCTGAAAGCCAAAATAAGCTACCGACAGTTTGCGTTAATAACACAGTCGGTCTTCAATTTTCTATCGAAAAGTATCGTGTGTATTTGTTCTTTTCACAAGAAGCAATTAGATTGTTAAAGACCGCGTCATTCGAAAATTGGTCTTACCGGTGTTCCAAATGCGGCCAGCGTAGATCGATCCAAGCCTGGGTATTCGGGTTGTAGATGACTGCGATGCTCCTAAAGCTCTTTACATCCAGACATGTTCCATGTAACAAACAACAACAACGTGTGGTAAACCATGTTTTGTCTGGTACTAGATTTTTCAGGAGCCTGTCTTACTAAATATCGTCAGACAAATCAAATGTACGATACAAGTTTTGAAGATAAGTTGTTTTAAGTAACAAAAGAAATTTGTTTATTTCTGTTATTCTATTAATGACCATGGTATCAGTAACACTAAAATACAGTCGTAAATAAGGTTTCTCGTCAGATAGTTGATATTACGGGGCCACGTAGTCCAAGTCCGTAAGGTTTAATGTTAGTGCTACTATTTGCCCGAGACCTGTTCTTCTCAATATACAATCATAAGAACTCACACATTTTCATAATAAAACAAACAAAATCTACTTTGTTCATGCAATGAATTTATTGCTATAAACAAAAATGTGAAAATTGATTTCTCGAGTAAAATATCATAGATTCATTCAACAAAAATCAACGCTTGCCTATACAGCAGGTAAAGAAGCGCAGGAACCTCTCAAATAAACTGGGCTGCTTTCTTGACATATCCGTCCGTCGCTCGTCGTTTAATTGCCCGCAATTTTGCCCAATAACTGTTTCGGGCGCAGTAATGTTTTCCTGTTGAATTGCTGCATTTCGGTTGGTATCATTATCATTAATGAGGCTTTCAAAAGACACGTCGACACAGTCCAAACTGTGACCTCTCTTAACATGCTGACGGCACGCCGCGTCCTTGGCATCGGTTGGTCCACATACTATATCGGGCAATGAAATAAAGCTAAAACTTCTATCTGCCGTAAGAAACCTTTTTATGAGACAGACATCTGTAATTGAGAAGGTTCAGGCCTTTGAAGCCCCTCTCATATGTATATTCTTGTTCTGCATTCACAGAGGTGTATGATGATGATGATGACGCACTAAGTGACGCGCTGCACCAAATGTCGTCGCTTAATTTCAGACGCATGGTAATCAATGGCTGTTGTGAAACCATCCCATATAGCGGCGGTCTTGCTACTGCTGCATAACTGAATGGAATTCTTGCCTTTGAGCGGACTGGAGATTGTTACAATCATGCTGGCATTTGTGTACGTGACACTGAGCAAACCTACCGGACTGAGAGACACCGATTTGTAGTCGATATCCGGTCCTCGGGGATTGATGCCGGCGACGATTACGAACCTCTCACCAATCCCAATACTGAACAGACCATTTGCTTTTATAGTGCCGCCTTGTCGGGCCACAAATATGCCTTCGGTGTGAAGCTCTTCATTGGTGTTATACTTGCTGCGAAGTATGTTCTGTAGTGTTTGTGCATTAATTGTTTACCTGTAATACACACATTTTTTATGAATTGGCGTACATTTACCTTATATTTTACGCAAACCTTAACTTATATCGGAATTGAAAATCTATATACACCAAACCGAAATAAACTGCTGTTTATTAACGGATTTCAAAATCAGGGCGGTCAATTGATATCAATGATTGGCCAATGAACTTTTCTGCCAATAGCCACGCATTTGTAAAAAAGTATGTCAGTTTAAATGCTGAAACAAATGTTCCATAAAAATGTGTTCTTATTATTTTTAGCTTGAATATATATCAAACTTTCGGATAAAACAATGTAGTTCAATAACGTTTTACGCTTAATCATAAACAGTATTTAATTGTAATAATTTGTATAGAACAAAATATTTAAACACAGAAAACTCTTTCCAGATATATTTAGCATCACTTTTTTTTTTCAAAACTTGGTTTTATAAATGGACTACAATTTTTTAAATGTTACTCAACAAAACAAGTGTATATTGATACTATAAAGCAACTTAAAACAATAATATTTACCATTATAACATGACCTACGCTCCAGGAGTGAAATAACGTAATGCTCAATTTTTGTTTATTACATGGCTGTTATTACACTAGTTATATAATTGTGAAATGACGTCATTTTTGTGACGAAATGACGTCATTATACCAGCAAATTTCTTCATTTAACTCCTTTACAATGTGAATAAAAAGGTGAAAAGAGCATAAAATAAAAAGAAAACGTGTTGGTCATGTTATACAAAGAATCTTAGATTCGTGATCATTTTGTATTGAATTTATTAAACTCGTCATCTAAATAAAGATAAAAACTCGGCAAGCCTCGTTTTTAGCTCACCTGAGCGATAGCTCGGGGTGAGCTATTGTGATCACTCAGCGTCCGGCGTCGTTCCGTCCGTCCGTCTGTCTGTCTGTAAACAATTTGTAAACATCTTCTTCTACTAAATCATTGAGCCAATTTCAACTAAATTTCATGTGGAGCATCCCTAGGTCATGGGACAAAAGAATTGTTAAAAAAAATTTGATCACATAACCAAGATGGCCGCCATGACCATATATGGTAAAAACCTTAAAAAATCTTCTTGTCAGAAACCGCTCATCAGATTTTCAAAAAATTTCACAGGGATGACCTTTGAAGGCTCCCCTGAAAAAGTTGTTCAAAGAAATTTGATTCGTTAAAAAACATGGCCGCAGGAGCTCGATGAACTTTGCATGTTTATTCGTTTTTGCCTATTTTGTGAAAACTTTCAAAAATCTTCCACATTTTTTGTCCGGTCCTTTCCAAATTTGCACAGTGTCTTTATATCAATGAGGACACGAACCCTACAAAAAATGAGCATTATTGGTCCATGAAGTACAGAATTACCTCCCCTTGAATTGAGAAAATGGTGTTTATGCAATAAAGTCCAAATTTTTCATCCAATTCTTTCCAAACTTGTAAGGATTTAGCATGGTTTAAACAAGGGAAACAACTACGGTTTATGCATGTTCTTTTTATTACAGATTTGCCTCCCTTTAATTCATTCAAAATCTCATTTTACAGCAGAGATTCCAAATCTGACCTGTAAATGAGTCCCATATTTACTGCCAGTGCTAGGTTACCTTTTCCCATTTGATCATTCTTAAGTATTGGTCTTGTAATGCTGCTACTGCTTCTGCTACTGCTACTGCTAATTCAACTACTACTTCTACTACTACTACTACTACTATTACTACTTCTACTACTACTACTACTACTACTACTACTTCTACTACTACTACCACTACTACTTCTACTACTACTACTACTACTACTACTACTACTACTACTACTACTACTACTACTACTACTACTTCTACTACTACTACTACTACTACTACTACTACTACTACTTCTACTACTACTACTAGTAGTACTACCACCACCACCACCACCACCACCACCACCACCACCACCACCACCACCACCACCACCACCACCACCACCACCACCACCACGTCTACTATTACTACTTCTACTACTACTGCCACTACTACTACTACTTTTACCACTACTACTACTACTACTACTACCACTACTACCACTACTACTACTACTACTACTACTACTACTACTACTACTACTACTACTACTACTACTACTACTACTTCTACTACTACTACTACTTCTACTACTACTACTACTACTACTACTTCTACTACTACTACTACTACTACTACTACTACTACTACTACTACAACTACTATTACTACTACTACTACTACTACTACTACTACTACTACTACTACTACTACTACTACTACTACTACTACTACTACTACTACTACTACTACACCACCACCACCACCACCACCACCACCACCACCACCACCACCACCACCATTCACAGTGACAAAAAACGTATTCACACAATGGCTTCTACTACAACTTATAGCCCATATAGGGGGCATGCATGTTTTACAAACAGCCCTTGTTTCTATGGGATTTTAACCACAACTGTTCATGTTTATCTCCGACACATATTTTTAGGTCACCTGTCATGAAGTGACACGGTGAGCTTATGTGATCGTGTGATGTCCGGCGTCCGTTGTGCGTGCCTGCGTGTGTCCGTGCGTCCGTCCGTCAACAATTTGTTTGTGTAGACAGTAGAGGTCACAGTTTGCATCCAATCTTGATGAAATTTGGTCAAAATGTTTATCTTGATGAAATCCGGTTTGGGATTGTATTTGGGTCATCTGGGGTCAAAAACAAGGTCACTAGGTAAAATAATAGAACAACCTTCTGTAGACAATAGAGGTCACAGTTTTCATCCAATCTTTATGAAATTTGGTCAGAATGTTTATCTTGATGAAATCTGGGTTGGGATTTTATTTGGGTCATCTGGGGTCAAAAACTAGGTCACTAGGTCAAATAGTAGAAAAACCTTGTGTAGACATTAGAGATCACAGTTTTCATCCAATATTTATGAACTGTGGTCAGAATGTTTATCTTGATGAAATCTGGATTGGGATTGTATTTGGGTCATCTAGAGTCAGGAACTAGGTCACTAGGTCAAATCATAGAAAAACATTGTGTAGACAATAGAGGTCATAGTTTTCATCTGATCTTAATGAGTCAGGTGAGCGATTCAGGGCCATCATGGCCCTCTTGTTATCTTTATTAAGATAACTCGTTTAATAAATTCAATACAAAACGACCACTCATGCAAGATCCTTTATGTTGACAATATAGTGCATACTGCTTTATCTCGATTTTTACTTTGACGTTGTAACCAACGTTTACGTAGGGTCATTTAACGTCGCGTCATTTGACGTGATCGGTTTAAACGTAAAATATTAACGTCATGACGCGTGTGAGTTTAATCATTATACATAAACGAAACGTGAAACACGAGAAACATAATAAGGAAATATATTTTTTATTCGCGATAGTCTTTTGATAGAATGGCAATATATGGTAATCCATATACTAGCAACAGGAAAACAACAACATTAGAATTATTAAATCTTATATTACCGCTTTTGAACGGAATATCCTAATCAAGTATGGCGAAAATATGACAGTAGTCAAATACTTGTTTCAACGCTGTGCACAATTATTTGTTCTTGCACTTTCATCCGTTTGACGAATTTGATAAGATATGGTATCATTTCATTACGCTCCAGTCATTATTTACACGATTAAACAATCGCTTCATTTCCTCGTTGTGTTGCACTCGATTGGATATGCATGCATTCCGCTTTCTGTGAAACGTTCGACTTATCTCCAAAACAAGTGCACAAACGGACAAATATGTGAATGCACTTGCAAATTAAAATGAAAAACTTGTACATGTGCATATCTTCGCGATTATGGCTGGCTACTTTGGCTTATGATCCACCATTACTAATGAACATCTTTACTGCCGAGCGCTTGGCAGGAAGGCAATCGGTGCCGCTTGATTTTACTGACTGTTGTGTCTGTTAAAGGCCGTGTCAGATGTGTTGCAGATACGGTATCCATGGAGGGACGTTAACCGGGAAGAAATCGAGTTGAGATCGAAACAACATCGGACGATCGACGCACGATAATCGCCAACCGATCGCCCGATATCGGATTCATTGAACTATATCGGCAAAAGGAAATCTATTTCCCAGGGGTAATTCATCGGTCGGCGACCGTCTGATTGGCGGAGGGCCTCCGCACGATGCCCGACGGACGCCGGACGGCGCTCTCTATTAAATATTACAATAAATCCGATGTCGGGCGCACGCCAGGCAATAGCTGTGCGTTGATCATCCGATCTTTTTTCGATCTCAACTCGATTCCTTTCCGCGCCCTTTGTCGGGTAATTTTTTGTGAGATTTAAAATTAATCCGAAAGCCCGATCAGCGGAAAAATACGTCGGCCGCTGATCGGACGGTGATCAGTGTATGTTTGTGACAGAGGTATGGCTCCGACGTTTCCAGTCTTCCCGTTGCCTGGAGATCGGACACAGCGGCCGGCGACCGGATTATTTGCAACAAAGGCATAAGAGGAACAATATCATTTATATTGGCCCGCTAGATACGAATAACGGCCAGCTCGCGATGTAATTTTGTTACTTTTTATAGTAACGATATGTAATATTATGTCGTTACATGAATAATTACATAAAAGGGGCCTTTTCACGTTAATGTAAATTGACAAATTAAAAACAATACATATTGTATGTATGTACGTCTCCTTGTCTGTCTCTTGGTTTATCTGGCAGTCTCTCTGTCTATATCAGTCTGTCTTTTTGTCTCTCGATCTGTTCTTGTCGGTTTCTCACTCGGTGTGTCTGAGTCATTATGAACGTCTGTCTCGCAGTTTGCCTGTATGGATCTATCTGTTTCTCCGTTTCTCGGTCTCTCTGTTTCTCCGTCTCTCGGTCTGTCTGTTTCTACGCCTCTGTCGGCCTGTCCGTCTCTCAATATGTTTGTCTGTCCGTTTCTCTGTCTATCCGTCTCATGGTCTGTCTTTCTATACAGTGGTCAGGCTGTCTGTCGATCTGTTTTCCGTCTCTTGTTGTGCCTGTGTGTCTCTCGATCCGTTTGCTCGACTATGAGTCTGGCCGTCACTGATCTGTCTTCCCGGCTCACGTATTTCTCTCCGTCTCCCTATCTGGTGTTTTTCACTGTTTCTCCGTTTTTCTTCCCGACTCTTTGTCTGACCGTTTGTCATTCCGTCGGTCTGTCTGTCTGTTCATTGATATGTCTGTCTATCTATCAATCTTTATGTCTGTCTATACATCGGTCCTTCTGTATGACTGCCCGTCTGTGTATCGGCCTGTCTCTTAGTCCGTCTAATGGTCCATAGGCCCGTGTTTCTGTCTTTCTGATATTTCAGACTACAAGTAACTGTCCGTATATTTTAAATTGCGTTATATCTAGATAAGTCAAGTAGAAACGCACTTTTGTTCAACAAACATTTGTAATACTGTTTTTGATTGGAGAGTTTATAAATTATCATATAAGATCTTATTGCATCGCAACAAAGCGCCACAAAATGTATGGAATCGTACCTTCACAATGTTGTCATCACGGTGAATCGCATTCCCGAGAAATATCACGTTCTATTAAGATGTGTAAAGATCCCAAGAACAATGCTGCATCATGATCCGCAACCTGGCAAAGACCATGTCCTATATATGTGATCTTATCGTGGTATTGTATCCGAACTTTTCTGATATCGAGTTCAATCGTGATAATCGTGTTTTATCCTGGATTTGTTGTCTTCAGTTAATATGCTGACTTTATTATGCGTTTGTGTTTGATTGCGTTATATACCAGTCTTCTTTTGGGTAAAACGTTATGTCGAGGTGCCGATAACTAGGTGCTTCACACCGGACAATTTAAGACCCAAGTTGGAACGACCTGTCTCAAAATCTACACACGTGAGCTTATGCACGCACTACACACACCCATACTGGACTTTAATTAGACCAGCAGCAGTAAAATTAATGTTTAATATTTGGTGTGTAACATTGTAATGTGTTCATCTTCAAATTGCGCTCAGATTATGCCACTCGTTAAAAATTCGGCTTAGATAAAATGTTTAATAAAAACTTGATTAGCACAATAACTTTCAAAAGTAAAGGTTGTCTCTCAATCCACTATCAAAGTATTAATCAAATAAGCAATCTTACTTTTTTTCCTCGTTTGAGCAAAATTCATGTACCAACTGTTCATTTATAGTGATTTTTATGTATGTTTGTAATATCTTTTTTTAAGTTAAAAAACACATTGTAATATAGCAAAATTCATAATTTTCATTGAAAATAAAAATATGAAAGTTAAATTTAATAATTGATAATCGCCTTAAATAGATCTCTTACTTCGGTATATTTACAATACAATTCATTTCATTTAATAATAAGAATTTTATTTTCTGCTATAGAATTATAATTAATCTAGAATTATTAAAGCGAGACTATACGAGTTTGTGAAATATTTATGAATTTATATAAAATGTCTGTACAGTCGAATTCGCCAGCATGTATATCATGCATGTACGATGTGAAGCTAAATTTATTTTAACGGTTCATTTTAAATTCCTGCAACGATATCTATTCATACGACACACGAACACTTACTAAAAAGACGAACGCTTCGGTTATTGTAGGAAAATATGTACGAAATATCTTCGTCACAATCGGCTCGGGGCGCTTATTTGTATTTGCTGCATTTTATGAAATTCGTCTTCAATGTATCATTTTTCTTGCCTATTTTTTGTTATTGTAACATATTTTTATCAATATATTACAATTTAACACATATACAAATCGTATAGTCTCGCTTTAAAGCTATTTTCCATTAAAATCAGGGTGAAGTGTACAAGTGAATTGTCAGTTTCAATTACTTATAAAGAACTCGTATGTCCATAAATGCAGCAACATTGCGTAATATAAATTAAAACTTTATATGTAGAGTAAACATGATTCACGTTTCACTTACTTTGTCAATTTACCGGTAATCGTGCAAAACAGGAACATATCCTAGAAATATGCATGCAATAAAATAATGTGAGAATCTTAATAGAATGCGCATTGTCGTAATTCATCGGCTAATAGACAGCGCCCTATTGTTCTGATTTGTTGCTATTCAACAATTGGGACGAACGCCCTCGTGATAAAATGTCCACGTGATGATGCAAAATCGTAATTTAATGAATTATAAGCACGCTAAGTAGACAAATTATTTCGAAGGTGTGAAAATGTTACATTATTTATAGTTTGTGCATTATCAAACATGATATTTTCAGAATATGTGACACTTTAACCAACGTCATGTATTAACATGTACTTCCAATTACCGGTAATACATGGGTGTCTTCCGTTACAATACGACGTATCACGCTTCGATTATTTACTTCCCCAACATTAATGTGCTTAATTTTTATTCATTTACATATGACAAAATAGACATCTTTAATCTTTGAAAATAGATAAAATATAAAACATGTTATAATGTACACAATACACTTCGGACATGTGCATAATTTATTTTACAAAATTGTCAATTACTATCTACTGGTATCTGTCTGTCTGTCTGTCTGTTTGTCTGTCTGTAGGTCTGTCTGTCTGTCTGTCTGTCCGTCCGTCCGTCCGTCCGTCCGTACGTACGTCCGTCCGTCCGCCCGCCCGCCCAAAGCCCGCCCAACCAAAGCCCGCGAACTTGAGAAGTAATAGATTTAGGTAAGTCATTTATATAGAGAAGAAAAAGCAACGGACCAAGCACAGACCCTTGTGGTACCCCAGATGTCACTGGTACCTCGGATGATAATTCTCCATCTAGAGCAACACGTTGATTACGACCTTTAAGGAATGATTTGGTCCATGAGAGAGTATCTTTATCCACACCATGTTCCTGTAATTTGAAAAGCAGTTTAAGATTGTTCACTTTGTCGAACGCTTTGCTGAAATCAAGCAATATTAGATCAGTTTGTTGTCCAGATGTCATATTTCGTGCCAGGTCATCAATGAGTTGTAGAAGTTGTGTTTCGCAGAAACGCTTTTCCCTGAAGCCATGCTGTAAGTAAAAAAGTATGTTATATTTATTGAAGTGAGCTGAAAGATTTGAGGAAACTATATGGTCTAAGGATTTACATAAAATACAGGTTAGAGAGATAGGTCTGTAATTTGCTGGGTCTTCTTTGTTTCCTTTCTTGTACAGCGGTATTACATTTGCAGATATCTATACTTTTGGGAGAATTCCGGAGTTCAAGGATTTCTGAAACAGGAGTGTTATTATTGGAGAAATTTGTGAACTTAATTCTTTTAGAACAAGAGGTTTGATGTTGTCGGGACCTGCTGCCTTGTTTGGTTTAAGATTGGATATCAACTTCTGCACCCCATTGACACTGACTGTGATCTTTGGCATTGTTGGAAATTTTCTGAAAGATGAAGATGAAATTTCATTAAGATTTCTGAAAAAAGAGAGACATGATTGAGAAAGGGTAATGGTGACATAGGTGTGAAAACGTATTGGAACTGTTGGTTCAAAACATTTGCCTTTTCTTGATTCATAGAAGATGATTTTCCTGAAACATTGTCAAAAAGAGTAGAAATACCTTGAGCGTCTTGTTTGGACTTTTTAAAGAGAGTATATAGTTTCTTTGAATTAAAGTTGCATCTGTTTTCTTGAGCGTCAGGGTCTTCAATGCCTAAAATGGACTCGGCATATTTATTATAAGCAGTTTTGGTATTTGGTTTGATAAGGTTTTTAATATTTAGGAACATTTTCCTGGTCTTATGTGCTCCATTGTTTTTGAGTCTGAAATTAAGTTGATCTCTTTTTCTCATTAGTCGTTTTACCGGTTGGGTAATCCATGGTAATGATCTTCTTGTACCTATAGTTTTTGAGGGAATAAATTGTTTAATACCAGTTGATATCTCATCTGAAAAAATTGACCAAAGTTCTTCTGCCGAGGTACTTTCACCTTTTTCAAACACCCTGTCACTCACTCCTTGCATGTGGGTTTTAAAGATTCCCAGACTGCATTTTTATAAGCGGTACAACCCTGGGTTTCTGTTTTGTTATTTTAGGTTTTAGATCTGAAATAAAAGATACAATATCATGGTCTGAAATACCTGGAAAAGTTTTTACAGAGTGAACAAGAGTATGATAAGAGGTCAGGAAAAGGTCAAAGATGTTGTTTCCTCTTGTGTTTTCAGTCACCATTTGAGTAAGGTTAAAATCTGCAAGCAAGTCAATAAAGTAATCATAAAGTTTAACATTACTACATCCATGTTTTATTGTGGGTCTGTGTTCTGTATCCCAGGAGAACTTGTGGTAATCTCCGAGTATCCAAAAATTTCCTTCCAGGTTGGCAGTTAGCTGTAGTGATTTCCTAAATTCTTCCGAACTTTGCACATCAGCTTCTTTTGGTCGATAGTATGCTGCAATATATAAAGGTTTACATGAGGTTAAATGAATTTTAATCCAGAGTATGTCACAGTTAGTTTTTAGCTGCTTCTGTTCAGTTGCCAAAATTGTGTCTTTCACCAAAATAAAAACTCCTCCACCGATGCTGCTTCGGTCTTCTCTGAAGGGGGTGTAACCTAAAAAACTTTTGTGAAATTTCACAGTCTTTATGATCTTCGGTCAACCAGAATTCCGTACCTACAGCAATATCCGGTTTATGATTATCTAATAAGGCATAGAATTCAGCTTTTTTATTTGCTATGGACTGAAAGTTTACACGTATAACTTTTAATTTTGGGTACTATTTAAAGGTTTTTTCTGAGTCCAAGGCTTGGAGGCCGTCTGCGTTTTAGTCCGTCTGGTCTGTGTTACATCATTTAGTGGTTCAAAACTGTTATGGGAAGAGAGAGACGACAACGAGTGCAATGAGCCACTCGAAAACTTATGGCAATCACATAAAGAGCATACCCACGAAAAAGACTCATCTAATGCTACAAGGTCATTGTATGTATTGGTATCAACATTCTGACAATTTATATGGAACCAGTGAGAACATGTGTCACACTGTATGGGTAAATCATTTTCAAAAACTTCAATACCACATGAACCACATGGGTAGTCGGGCCGGGATTTGTCTCTATGTCATTTGATAGTGAGAGAAGCAAAATACATACATCAATGATGCAGTACGAATACATTTCTGTGGAATATGCCACTTGTTAAATTTCAGTAAGCAACCATAAATATGAACATTTCCAGGCTAGATACTATTTGGACGAACAGCGGGCCTTGGGAGGTTGGGGAGGCTTCTGTTTTGTCTGAAAATAAACAAGGATAAGAACAGGAAATCTGTAAAATGAATCAAAATACCTGTATGCATACTTCAAAACAAGTCTCTAATGGCGGCTTCCAAAAGTCACGGTCACTAGGAAGAAAAACTGTAATGCACACAAAAGTGTTATAACTACCAGAAACGGAGGCAAGTAGCCAATAAACCATTTAATTCACTCACTACCTTGTAATCAAATTTATACATATATATATATTTAACTGCCACTTGCTATATTATTTATTTGAAGTATGGTTTACGCAGAAAATATCACTGAGATAAGTAATTTAGTGCTTATAGTGCTGGAGTAATTTTTGCGTGTGAACACAATTCTTAAAACACATAATAGACTCAATAAAACTTTGTATGTATGCAATTGCTATCTATTTAAATAGTCTATATAAAAGGAACCGCAGATCCAAATATTAACTTTGGCTAGATTCTGTTGGAATTCGGTAGATTTGGGTAAAATCCGGTAGAATCCGGTATTTCCAGTAACCGACTGAAATGCAGGGAAACAAAAGTGGCAGTATTTTTTCAGCATGGCGGCAATAGAGATTCCGCTGCGAGATACAGATGAGGTAAAGTTGTGAAACAAATACATAATTGGTGGATTGGTTTCAAGAAAAGTTTATGTGTTAATATCTGAAATTTATTGATTTCTTTTAACCATGAAATCTGACAGCACTGATGGGTGCATCGCTCTCTTTGTAAACTGAGTGGGTGGGGTAACTTTGATTATATTTGGTATCCCAGTGTGACCCAAATTCGACGATGTAACGGTTACATGAAGCAATATTTAGCAAATTATGAAAGAAAATGAAATGTTTAATAGCACAAAATAATAATTTTAAACTCGGCTGTATTACTTTGAGATGATTCCAAGACAATAATCATCCATTTAATCAATACAAATAGAACATCGTCGAATTTAGGTGTCGTCGAATTTGGGTTGCGGTAGGATACATTAAAGCATACTAGTTGCAATAAACTAACTCCCAGCTATTGACCACAGGGACATTTACTAAAAATTCTCTACATACTACAAATAAATAGACAAGGGATACAACTGTAAAATTTCCAGCACAACACCATGATCTGAACAAAAGCAAAATAATTGCTTCCAACAGCAATAGTTGCACCAAATAAACAATATAACAATAGCTAAGACATTTATCTTTCAGAATATAACTATCTTTACAGTGCCTTCCCCAGGAATTTGTTCAGGCGCCCCGGGGGTGGGTTCGGGAGGGGTGTCCCCTCGTGACGTTGATTTTTTTTTAATTTAACGTGTCAATTCACGTTCTGTGGTGCGTTATAACTCAAAGAAAAACAGCGTCAAAAGGCGTCATTTGGTGCGCTTTGACTCTTCAAAAAAATCCCCCAGTCATTTAAAAATATTTTTTTTATATTGTTTAATTGTTTTAAAACTTTTCCGCACAGATAGTAAAATCCCGACTCGAACGATTCCCCAATACATCCGTTTCAACCCGACTCTATTACTGTATACTTACTATTTTTCAAGTTTCTATTTATTACCCGATAATCCCGTTTATCAGCGATTTTCCTTGTCCAATTGGGAAAAGTACCCGTACCGGTCCGATTGGGAAAAATTGAGTCGTGAAAACCTCAAAATTGGGAAAAATCGAGTCGTGAAATCCTGAAATTGGGAAAATCGCGTCGTGAAGTTTGGGTCTTATTGAATACATCATACAGTTCATACTTAATTGAACATACCCATTTAAATAATCATTTGCAGGCATGCCTTAATGACCATTAAGTTATAAAGTTTATATAAATAACAAAATATTATAAAGAACACACCAAATCAATTACTAGTTGTTTTAATCTCTTTTAAAGCAATGTCTCTCTCTTTCATTTTTGTGAAATTTCAACAATCTTTGATGTTTAATCATCACTCAGTTGCTTGCATCCCTCCCTGCACAGCATCATTATTGCTGTCAATGTGTCCTGTGATTGATGGTTCCGATTGGTTTTTTGGCATAATATTTGCTATTATGACTCATTTCAAACTACGATAAGGTTACAAACCGACGTAAAACAGTACGCTGACTGCCTGGCAAAAGAACCGGAAACAGTAACAACTCTATTGATTGAATGCGCTGAATAATAAAACCCGAAATTAATCGAGCGCGTGGTTACACACAACTATACGATTTTCTTTGTTCGCTCGCCGAAAGTTGTTTTTTTTACGAAACTTTCTATCGTTTTGAGAAAAAATTCGGACGCTGATTGGGATTTTTCCAGATGCCGATTGGGAATTTGGGAATTTTCGCTCGATTGGGAAAGTACCGTTTTGGGAATTTGGGAATTTTCGTTCGATTGGGAAAGTACCGTTTACCGGTACTTTATAAAGAAGGAGGAAAATCGCTGGTTTATTCCGTTTTTATCAATCTCTTTCTGGTAAATATTTACCATAAAAGCTTTCGGTTATTTCTGTAACACAAACCTTGCCATTTTTTAAGTGACTATTTATAGATTTGATGAAATATTGCCTCTGAATATGCGTCAATCCCCTGACCTGTTGTGTGCTTGTTAAAACGCTCAATACACGCCGTTTGTATGCAATAGACGCGACGTTGTACATGCTGCATAATTATGCGCTCTTTTTAATTGAGAAAAAGATTCGACACAAAATAAATTTGCACTGCTAATTTGAAGCAAAAATATTTAACGTTGCGGTAACATTTACATTCGGAAGTGTGTTTCGGATTAAAAACGCGTTAACATCGACTTACGGTAATGGGTTTCGGATTATAAATTTAATTATTCCCATTTGAGATTTCAACAAATATTAACCGTTGCGTTATAAATTCAACGATAATTTGTTTACACACTTTACGAGTCGAATAAATGTTTTGAAGGAATTATGCATGAAATTCACGTTGTCCACGAGGATCACGGCCAGTTGCCATCATCAGTCTTCTAACTATTGATTATCGGACGAAACATTTACAAGTGTGCGTAATTAATTCAACGAAAATTTGTTAAAGCGCATTACGTGTCGAATAAAGGTCAGAAAAACGAGGTGAATCAGTTCTATAAATGGACATTTTGAAATATACATGTACTGGAATTAAATAAATTGTTATCACATAATTGTAACCGCTATAATAATTAATTGTTTACCACTTGCAATTAATTTCTCGTATTAATTATGAGTCATAGGTAACACTTGTTTACAGTAAAAAGGTGTGATGATGATGCCCGAAACCGTCTTTAATGTTCTGTACTGTACTAATTACCGGGTTTATATTACTCAAATGGTACAACTACTTGCTAATCAAGCTGCGATAAACTCTTACTTCATGTCCGACGTCAATCAAAAATAATGGTCGATAGTTAACCCCGCCCTCATAAGCATTCGCGTAACCGATTGGACGATGAACTTCACAGTTTGACGACAGGAAAATTACCAGGTACATCCTTGTTAGCATTTAAATGACCGTGTAATGTGGCTAGAGTAATCATTACGCGCGTCATGCTATTCTCTTATCAGTGGATTATCCATTACCCCATGTGGTGTTTATGGCGATTACTTGTGAAAGTAGGTACCGAGTGCTCTTTTAAAACAGGGAATATTGATACACTGATAGGGAAACCTTGATTTTTTTGGACATTCTCCACTTTCTTTTACTGAAGAATACACTGATCGGAAAATTTCAAGCGCCCCGGGGACTCTGATTTCGAAATTCAAGCGCCCCGGCAAGGGGCGCTTAAATGGCCTGGGGAAGACCCTGCTTTATAGCAGTCAATGCGTAAATAGTTTTCTTAGAAACAGAAGTTTCATGAAAAACTGTAAAACTTTCAAACTCGGACAAAAGTGTGCACGGTTGCTGGAGCAGTGCCCCAGATAATTATTCGGTAAATAGGGCTTTCACCCATTGATTTTGAAAAATAGGGTGATTTCATTCTTGAAATAGGGTGAAATGAGTTATAAAAATGCATACTTTAAAATTATTGCTGCTTTACTTCTGTTGAAGCTGCACACTTGTATTGATTCAATAAAAATGCAAACTATCATTATTAACTTAAATAAACCAATTCGGCACTTACTGGCCCTTGCTTTGTTGGTTCGAAAAAGTTTGCAATCGACTGATATTTTTGCGAAACAATCGGGGACGTCTTTCGACCTCTCTCATACATTTTTATTTCGCATCGTAATTGAAAATTAAAGTACAGACGCTTTACAAATACATGCACAATGAACGACGGATAAAGTCAGATTAAAAACACATGTATGCTGTCGTAAATAATTTGGTTATTTTTTTATCTATGAAATCTAGTCCGCAAAGCATTTGAATAACTTTGACTGTTTTCCTGCTCTGTCATACAGGCTCTTGCTGAATGAAAGTGTCTATAATAATTTCAAAGAGAAAATACCGAAAATAAGCAAAGCATTTTCGATCGAAGCTATTGTATCGTACGCATCAAGTTTGACGAATTTGCGTAAACGTCAAATTTGTTGCTTTTTCAATACGCATGATTTTGTATTTCTTTGCGTTTTATAACAATTTAATAGGGTGAAAGACGCAGATACGCAGCTTATCTGGGGCACTGCTGGAGGTTTCGGTAAATGACAAGTTCGGTAAATTGGATTTATATAGTAAATGCTGTGGAGGTTTCTGTAAATTGGTTTTTATAGAGGTGGTATACCTACAATGAGTTGTTAATGACACCTATTATTTGCTTACAATAACATCTGGGGCATATATTTGCAAACTGTGGATTAATTTTGAGTTGAGAAATAAATGCTTTGCCTACGGTAAAGAATTAAGGGGCATGAATGAGCTACCTCTGAACTTTTTAAAACAAATTCTTTTAGGAAATTGTAGGTACCAAACCAAAAAAAATATAGATTGAATTTAAAATGTAACTCTATTGAAAGTAAATTTACGATTTAAATAACTCAATACTATTTTTTTTAATAATTGGTGCTTTTATTTAAATAACATAATAGTAATAATAAATGATGATTTACGACAGAATCAATGCAAGATCTTCAATTAAGTTTAATGCATTTTGTGTTTATGTTGGTTTGTATTGTGCTGTTTTGTACTGTTTGGGCAATCGGTCACTTGCCTTAAATAAAGGACCAACTAATTGTTTTTAATGAAAATTCAATACTGCTCCAGCAGCTGGAGTTTCACTTCTTTATATTTTAAAAAAAGGTTCTTGTAAAATATTGTAGACATGATTTATTTAAAATGATTTCAGTTTAAATATAAAGCGCATGTATTTTAGACCACCGAAAAGCACTCAATTATTATTATTATTTCTTTCTGGTTGAGAAAAACACAAGAAAAAAACACAATATATAACATATAATACATGTACGTAATTTATAAAAAGAAATATAATGATACGCGTTATGTTTTATAATTTTGTCAAGTGTGCATGCCATTGAGCGTTGAGTTAAGCGAAGAGATGCGAACTAAATTACACATAATTAAAAACTGATAAAAATGACATCTAACATAACGCCAGCAGACCCGATTGAATACACTCGTGTATTAGCAACATGCTGTCGTGATCCCTATCTTATCAGCTTAATACACAGGCACCTGGCTATTGTATTGGGATTTACGGCCAAAATAACTGATTTCATTTTATTGCCTGAACAAATCCGTTGAACAAATCCGTTGAATAAAAAAATACTAACTGATTAACTTTGTAATCCGTTTTATTTACCATATATTATAAATAAGACACATTTTAAAAATGGATACAATATAACAACTTATTGGTTAAAAACATATATTAAAAAAACAAAAAATCATGACCTAAAGATAAACTTTTAATATATAAATTACCTTCCTTGATTAGAATATTAAAATGTTGCAAGCCTTGGCATTTAATATTAACACTTTGCAAACATCTCTAAATTGATAACATCAACTCCTTACATTTTAATCAGATAATTTAATTAGTGCCAAACAACTCAATTAATGTACACACTTATCGACTAAAGGTGCGATAATTCCTATTTATACCAATTTATCGAAACCTCCACGACATTTACTATATAAACCCAATTTACCGAACTTGTCATTTATCGAAACCTCCATAACTCGTGTGCACAACCACTTTGACATATTTTGTTCCATAATTTAATAATACTGAGCAGTTCAGCAAATTTTACCTTGTTTTATAATCCAAATATAATTTATGAATCAAAGTAGACAACTTTTATGATGGCATATAACTGCATATGTGTAAAAACACCGTAAGTCTTAAATTGTTTACATTATCTACTATCTTCAAGCATGTGTACATGTACATGCAAGTTGTTAAGTAATGTAACACGCAAAGTGATTGGTTGGCTGTTTCCTGCAGTGGATAATTAACCAATCAAATCGCATGTTCGAAAATACATGAAGTGTGATATCTAAAATGAAAGTAGACTATTGTTATTGCGACATTGAAGTGTTTTTATACGAATTTCCAGCAAAATATCACAATTAATTGTAATTATGTTATATTTAACTATAAACAGAAACTAGCAAATGAATATGTACGTTCAAAAGGGGTTAGTTTTAAAGGAATATGGAAATTAGAACTAGAATTATCAGTTTTCAGTTGTGCACACTTGTGTCGCAGTTAGGATTTTTGAGCTTTTTTGCATGAAAGGTATCGTTTTAATTTAATGAATGATTGTAGTTTATTGCCAAGTTTATTTTCTGAAAGATAAATGTCTCTGCTGTTGGTATACCGTTTATTTTGTGTAATTAATGCTTTTGGAAAAGATTTTTTTGCTTTTGTTCAGACCATGGTATTGTGCAGGAAATTTGACGGTTGTATCCCTTGTATACTGTTATATAGTATGTAGTTTTTTTCTTAAAGACCCCTGTGCTATTGACCCTCTGGGTCGCTTGGAGTTGCAACTGATTACGGCATATGCCATGTCAAGTCTCCCGCCCAAAATCTGGGCGGTACTTTAATCGGTAATATTAGCAATATAAACTATTTTCCGGCATATTAAAACACAAACAGATCATATCCTCCAATTACAGGGCTTTCCACAGGCCATTTAATGATCCCTCACCGGGGCGCTTGATTTGCGAAATCAGAGTCCCCGGGGCGCTTGAAATTTTCCGATCAGTGTATTTTTCAGTGAAAAGATGGGAAGATTGTAAAAAAAAAAATCAATGGTTTCTCTATCAGTGTATCAATTTTCCCTGTTTTAAAAGAGCACTCGGTACCTAATTTCACAAGAAAGCGCCATAAACACCACATGGGGTGATGGATAATCCACTGATAAGAGAATAACATGACGCGCGTATCGATTATTCTAGCCACATTACACAGTCATTTAAATGCTGACAAGGATGTATCAGGTAACTTTCCAGTCGTCAAACTGTGATGTTCATCGTCCAATCGGTTACGCGAATGCTTATGAGGGCGGGGTTAACTATCGACCATTATTTTTGAATGACGTCAGGCACGATGTAAAAGTTTATGGCAGCTTGATTAGCAAGAAATTGTACCATTTACGTAAGATAAAAAGTACATTAAAGACGGTTTCGGGCATCATCATCACCCTTTTTTTACTGTAAACAAGTGTTACCTATGACTCATAATAAATACAAGAAATTAATTGCAAGAGGTAAAGAAATAATTACTTCAAGCGAGTAAGTTGTGCAAATAACTCCTGGTTACAATAATGCGATAACAATTTAATTCCAGTACATGTATATTTCATCATGTCCATTTATAACGATTTTCTGGCATTTATTCGACACGTAATGCGTGAACAAATTTTTGTTGAATTAATTATGCACACTTGTAAATTTTTCGTCCGATAATCGATACTTAGAAGACTGATGATGGCAACCGGCCGTAATCCTTGTGAATTTCATGCATTATTCCGTCAAAACATTTATTCGACTTAAGTGTTTAAACAAATTATCGTTGAATTCATAACGCAACTTTTAATATTTATTAAAATCTCAAATGGGAATAATTAAATTTGTAATCAGAAACCCTTTCCCGTAAGTCGACGTTAACGCGTTTTTAATCCGAAACACACTTCTGAATGTAAATGTTACCGCAACGTTAAAATATATATAAAATATTCTTGCTTCAAATTAGTAGTGCAAATTTATTCTGTGTCGAATCTTTTTCTCAATTAAAAAGAGTGCCAAAATTATGAAGCATGTAGCTTTTATCGTAAATATTTACCAGAAAGTGATTTATAAAAACGGAATAAACGGGATTATCGGATAATAAATAGAATCTTGAATAGTAGTAAGTATGCAGTAATAGAGTCGGGTTGAATCTGATGTATTGGAGAATCGTTTGAGTCAGGATTTTACTGTCAGTACCGGAAAGTTTTAAAACAATTAAAACAATATAAAAAAGAATATATATTTTAAAATGACAGGGGGATTTTCTTGAAGAGTCAAAGCGCACCAAATGACGTCTTTCGACGCTGTTTTTCTATGAGTTAAAACGCACCATAGAACGTTACTTGACATGTTAAATTAAATAAATATCAACGTCGGGAGGGGACACTCCTCCCGAACCACCCCTATCAGCCCCAGGGCGCCTGACAAAAATCCTGTGGAAAGCACTGAATTACAGTACACTCCACGCGTTTTCCCCAAAAAACGCGCTCCCTCCGCGGGTTTTTTTCTGCTAGCGAGTGCTCACGCGGCGTTGAAAGAGCGCGGTGAACTCGATAAAACGCTCGGCGTTACGCCGCGTTCGCTAATTCCCGCGGCGTGTATTACTTTAGGCTAGTCGGTAAATGCAGACACTTTCCGTTCTTATCAGTGATCGCCGCGCAACGCCGCGTTAGCAGTGTGCTACTGGGCATGCCAAAAAATAAAAACATTGTTATAATAAATTGTTTAAATACTGTAGTACATGTATAAAAAAGATAATTGTATAGAAAATTAATACGTATAAAAATTATGTTTTTTAATTCACAGGTACGTCTACAACATGAATTAGTCTAATATAATACATTTGACAAATTAATATTTAAATCATAACACATATGACACAAGAATACATGTTCCGTAAAATTTCCAAATGAGAATAATAATTCGTAATCCGAAACACACTACGATTTTTAATTGTTAACACGACGTTTACAAATGCTTCCAATATACAGTCATGTATATTTCCCGACAAAAGCGCGCGAAAGTTATGCTGCAATGTACTAGGTAAAGGTACAATGTATACCAGGGGTTTTTTTTACTAAGAAAGTGACGCCGATAATCGGCGTCTTCCCCTACCAGAATTTTTCCCCTAAAACTACCATTTCCCCTCCAAAGATATAATTTTTCACCAAAATATAATATTTTACCCTCAAAAAAATGTTTTTTTTTCTTTCTTTTGGGAAGTCGACACTTATCCTATTTGTACCATGTACAACGATCTCGCTCTCTCTCTCTCCCGACGAACACTCAAATCTGGGAATCCCAGTGATTCTATATATAGCTCTTAAATTACGCCATGGAAACCGGGCACCTAATCGTATTAATCATGTGACTATTTTACTGGATTCCGGTCTTGCGCGAGAAGGGTGATTCGTCAATTAATTACCGGAAACCAGTCGAGTTTTCATCCGGGTTATGTGAAAGCCAAGATGGGTATAAACGTTAAAACAGAAAAAAAGTCTCACAATTGGCGTTCATACACGAACAAAATAAAACGTTCGGACTCGGAAAATATTAATTGCGTTGACGCATTTTTTAAGAATAAATCATCAAAAACCGTTGAAACCCAGCAGGATTCGGAGGTACATGTAATCAACATCGATTAATACTGTCGGATTATTGTGAAAGTGAAAGTAGACAATCGGCAGCTGCCGCACCTTTCCCTTCCAATACTGTAGCAGATCTAGATCGTCAACCCATTCATCATGAAATTGAAATCACAATATTAAAATCGTTCCCCGGCCCCAGTTGAAAACATTTCCCATTATTAGATCTACCCCTGCAACTTTATTTAGGACATGTGTTTAAGAACAAAAAGGTCAGAGACATGTCTCTTTTTCAAAAAAAAAACCTGAAGTCTGTTGGCGAGTTATAGACATTGAAATGAACAGTTTTCATTTTTTCCCCAAATATGTCTTTTTCGCGCTCGATTTTCCCCTTTTACCCAGCGTCCAGCGTCTTCCCCTTTTTCTAAAAAAAACCCCTGTATACTCCTGCAAAGCGTGCGTGTATTGATTTTTTTCATACAAACTTTGTAGCGCAGAGAACATTGAATTTTGTTGATTTCGGTTAAAAGTTTCTTTGGTATTTATTAACGAAATTATATCGCGAATAAGTTGATATTTCCTCTAAAATAATTTCAAATCGAACACGCCAAATCTTTATCGTTACGGTATTTTAGTAGAGTAATTATTTAAACACTAATTGCATAGTAAACTGATTAAAAAAGACATCTGGGCGGAACTGGATTTTAAGTGTTTGACGTTATGAAAACACGCAAAGCTTGTCTACAGACCAGTTCACGCGTGACGTCACGCGCACCTGCGTGTTTACATCCGGGCTATATTGGTAGTCAAAAGAAAGATACAATCAATGGGGAGAAATAGAGCGTGATCGGTTAAATTTAAACGATTATATTTAGATTTTATTTTTCAACATGCCAACAAGTTGTTCTACGTTACTGAAACAAATAAGATTGAACACAATGAATTAATAGATCAAATCCAAATAAAAAACATTTACAAATTAACCATAATGTCTGGGCAGGGACCTTTACCCTGGTCCGGGAAAACTAACATGTTGACACGTTAAATAAACATTTAATTAAATTAAATGCAATAGTTTTCATTTGATTGTTTGCATCAATCTTAAAATCGTTTAAGCCTTTGTATACCGGTGTTTTATTGCCCCTTTGTTCTGCCTAATCCGATTATCTCGTTTTGATCAGATATTGTCCAGACCTAACACACAACATGGTGTCATAAATCACACTAGGTAGCAGATGACAGTCTGGTCATTAAACGCAATTGATGATGCCACCATGTCTTCATTCTGGTAGTATTAAGTAACTAGGCATTTGGTTGAATAAATTTACCACCAACATACTTAACAGTTGCTTAAATTAGATATGTTACATAATTATTGTACAAATTTGAAGTCTATAGATTATCAGAAATTGAACACGGTAAGGAAAAAGGCCCGTTTTATTTATAAAAAAATAAAGTATTTATGAATTATAAAATGTAAATAAAAAATATTTAACGTATTTAGCGGGCATCGGTTAATTATAAATACGTCATTCAGTATGAAGATGTAATGTTACGGCAATGCACGAAATACATCATAAAAACAAGAAATTACGTTTGACATCAATGGGGGTAAATAATAATGAAACAATGTGTATATATTATATTATATATGTATATATATTATGTTGTGTGTGTGTGTGTTTGTGCGTGTGTGTTAAATGTTAGATAGTTGTCACTCATACTCGATAACTAGTAACGAGTTTACAAAATACATGAATACACAGTTCAATTTGCATCATGTGAGGTTGTGTTTTTCAGTTAAATGTTAATATTCCTCAAGTCATTCTCTGAACAACACCCATCCAAATTAAAATTACATGTAAATACCAGTCTCCGCCAAACATGGTCGGACCGACGGACATGTCCTGTAAAATTTTGTAAGGTCCGGCCTGTCGGTCTAATTTACAGGACCGATTGTCCGGTAAAAAAAAGAACGAAATTGTTGATTATTTATGTTTTTACGGCTCTGAAAGTTTTCCGCGGTATAAAAATAGCGATCGCGTCTTTCCGTTCCAACGCTCTACTCTACGGAATTTTTCGATGCACCTGATTGGTCCATTTTTTTGCGTCGTTTCCATATGACGAATGCTCGTCAGGAGGGTCTAAATCCATGACGGCCTAGTCGCTAATTAAGTTAATTATAAATCTGATTATTAAATGAAACAAATATCAATTTGTATGGACGTAATCGAGATAGTTATTAATAATTGTGATCATCTTCATTCGCAATGTCATGATCTTGACAGTCAATGTTCCTGCGTGAAAAAGGCTGGAGATCAATGATCTAAGCCGTCGTGGGTTTAGGCCGTATTGACCAGATTTCTCTCTGACATGCGCACTGACACTTAGCAACAAGAATCAACAAACGCTACCGCCGAGTTTGACTTTGAAAACTGTTTGAAAAATGTTTCTACGATATTACGAGGGAGCGACTCCCGGTGGAAAACGACCGTCACCACCTGAAAATAAAATGCTCCTAAATTCTTTTTGTACATAGTGCAATTATAATGATAAATGTGTTCAATAGTTTTCAGAACATGTTTCATAAAACTAAACAAGTACCATGTATGGCCGCTTTTCGTGTGATTGTATTAATATATTTATGTAGTTGGTAGGTCCTGTGAAAAAAGAGGAGGTCCTGTATTTTTTCCCAGTTTACAGGACCTACTGTCCTGTAAAAATTTGACTAGTTTGGCGGAGACTGAAATACCGTCATGAACTTCGCTTTTAATAGGGCTTTGTAGTACGTTTATTTTCAATGAAGCACTGACACATTCTAGCTATCACTAATTTTTTATTATTCTAGTTTACGCATGCAATTGATAATTATAATTTTATAATTAGATGTATCATTATTTTTATTGAAGCTTTTCTGCAAATAATTATACGGCTAATGCATAGAGCTCTTTGTTGCGTCGAATTGTCTGTCGTTCAGTCTTCAGACAATCTTAATTACTTTTATGCTAATGACGCGTTCTTTTAAAATGCAAATAAATGTGTTAATGCATTCTTTTGGCACTGAACATTATATTTTTTAAATATTATTTAGGTGTTGTTTTTTAAGTTTCTTTTCGATGTATTGACTAAACAAGTCTCGTTATCCATATGCTTTGCGTTAGCTGTAAGCAATGCTTTTTGACTACCAGTGCATTGCGCATGCGCGAAAATCGGGAATCAAAACAATAACAATGAACTGGCCTACTGACCTATTGTGTAGACTGCTGTCTGCGGTGTTTTGACAAAAGGGATTAACATGTGTGAATGTCACTCTGCCGATTTGGTCCATAATTACTGGTAAACATTGTTTAGAATGTCGACGCAACAAGAATACAACTGTGAATATTAAATGCAATTATCAACTCAATAGTTACCACCTTCAGTGGTGTCAATTTTCCGGATTATCCCGGAAATCCGGATTTCAGCCGACCATTGTGGATTTTGAGATCAATATCAGATTAGATATTTTTAGGAGGGGGGAATAAGGGTTAAAATCGTTTGAAAGCGCGATCAACGGAGAACCAAATTAATATATTTGTCAAAGTTCCATCGTCTTTGTGCTCGGTACCGATTTTTCCCGGTATTTTATTGATTAATTTCTGATTGGCTAGCCGATGGCACGGACATTAACGATAACTGACGGAAAATCGTCGCTTCTTTCCGAAATTCCTACGAGGCAACGAACATATCCTGGGTATGACTGAATAGCGGAAAGGGCCCCTTTCCACGGAAAGGGCTTTCTGTGTTCGGAAAGGGCCTAAATTTATTTATTTTTAAAGTTTAAAAAAAACATTTATTGGTATTTTCATTAACAGTACCTAACATTGTGTTTATATTTTAATTTCATTCAAATCCATCAAGAAATGATTTAACTTTACAATATTTTTTAATGCCGTACGAAACGAGTAACGGAAAGAGGCGAGCGTATATACGTCAGCGTAGAAGTATTCTTTTTTTGGTCACAATATGACATTGTTTTAGTTTGTGCTTTTTTCGCTAACCATCGTTTTTTTTTTCATCGGATAAAATGATATAAGTGGAAGATTTCTGTATAACATATTTGTAATTACTTGATTATGATCACGCAATTGGTAGCATGCTTGTCATGTTTTCACGCCTAGCTAATGATAATTGTGGTAATTGTCTACAGATTAAAGCATATGAAACCCAACTGATACAAATCGTCTTATTATCCGCAAATGTGGTCGGTATTTGTTCAAGTACATTATACATATGTGTCATCAAACAACGCAATCACGTTAAAATATCTTGTTAATAAACATCAACTTTAATAATATATTAAATGTATGGATAAAAAGATTGAATGACCGCGAAACTGCTATTATTTCAGACATTAACTGTAATGTCCGCCAATAGACGCAACATTCATTAAGGTCTACTGGTTAGTGGCTAAATGATCATTGAATAATCTTCAATTGTATCCGTAAAACTTCAATATACTGTCAAATTGGACACAAGTCAATCGAATACAGAACAATACTTATACATTGTACATGTATTTACTGATATAAATGCATTAAGATTTATTTGTTTTTCACAGAGATTATAAAGAGTGTACACGATAATTTTAACAAAGGTAATAGAATATATTTAATCTATACCATACATGCCATATTCAAACGTCATATCATTTGTTAATAAGATTATTGATTTTGTATATCTAATTCATATTGATGAAACTAAAATAAATCTTATCTGGACTAGGCTAGATTTCAATATATCAAACAAGCTTGGGCGAAATTTCAATATTTAAATATCGTGTCATCAAATTCGGAATGTTAATTTTTAAATCTGTCATAAATATTTAAATCTGTCATAAATATCAACTCATTAAAACGTTAATTATTTTTCAAAGGAGACGCTTCAAGTGTATCTAGCATAATTACCCGTGTATTCAAACAAATATTTGAGGACGTCTCGACAAGACGTGTTTTGTATAAGAAACTCAAGTACTTGCCATTAATGAACTATTTACATAGTCGGACATTGATTGAGTGGAAACAAAGAAACGAACATTTCTCAATTACTTCGAAACAAAACTTCAACATTTACTCTTCAACATTTACTCATTGAACACGTGATCAAACCGACTAGACGAGGAAAACTTGCAAAGTGTTGGACAAACAACAATTTTGAAAGTGCAAATAATGTCTGAAAAATGCAACACAGTGGCGACAACAAGGTTTACCACGATTTATTAATACACGCTGTACAACATCGTCAAAGGTGAACAGGAGAAACGAGTAAGGGCCATTCGCGACACAGGAATTTACAGATTGGCAGAAAAATACCAGCACCACAAGACCGACATCAGCTTCTGGGCAACAATGACAGAAGAAGCCCGACAAAAGCGAACACGAAGATTTTTAAATTATTATGTGAAAAACATTAACACAATAGTATCAGCTGATGGAACAAGGACAGTCCAACAAACACCAACAGCAGTCAAAAAAACCACACCAACGGAAAAGAAAAAGAGCGGAAAGATCGAGAACACCAAGTGCTTAAAGACAACTTATACAACAATAATTAAGAAATAAAAAAACAAACTCATCGACATCATTAAAAGAACTTAAAAACGTTGATCTCCATGAAGACAAAACATTAATTATCGTTAACGTCTAAGACATTGACAATGTCTCGATTTAATTATGATAATTTACTTTGCAGGACCTGTGACTTGGGTGTATCTATATTGTATTGACATATGATTTCATGCATACTCATGGGCATAATTGCCTACTGTATTATTTTTGTTCTTCATCGTACAGTTTCAGTCATAATGTATGCTATGTTGCCATTTGTTAGTGTGTGTTATTATGTTATTACGTATGATACTCTGTGTATATTTATGTAAATAAAAATAATAAAATATATTTCACTTTTGTCGTCAAATATGGTATCATAAAATATATTTCGCTTTTTACGTCAATTATGGTATCACAAAAATGTATTTATCAAATATACACAATATTCAATAAAAACGGAACACTGATCACAATTTTATTACTTGTTTACGACAATACCAATGCATGTTTTAAGAAAGTAACCGTTTAAATATATACAGTACAGCCAAAGCGGAACAAACGTATTTCGCGATCCGCGGCGGCAAGGCGAAACGAGTCGATGCCGCGTCAGTCGTTGAAGCCGCGTCAGTATGCGGCGGCAAGTCGCATTTCGCCGCAAAACTTCGCATCTGTCCGCCGAGGCATGCCGCGGTCCGCCACATGATGCCGAGTCGATGCGATCATGAAATATTTTTTTTTTTAATTATTAGTTACATGTAGTTAATAAATTTTGAAAGAACAATTATAATAATAATTAAAATCATAATAAATTTATTGTGCGCGGATTGTATTAGCATATACATGTAAGCATAGTTAATGTGTCTGGCCAATTATTAAGTTTGTTTCCCGCCCGTAGCGTATGTATTTCACACATAAACAAGGTCACGTAATTATGTTTTCGCACATACAAGTGGTCAAGGCTCCAGCATATGGTGGATTTATAAATTAATTGCATGTTGATTCCGCTATTATATTTTAGCTGAGAAAATTAGCAGTTTGAAGCCACATCAATAATCAAGACGGTGACGACGTATTTGTAGTTTTGTTAATTATCAGCTTATTATAACTATTGTTTGAATATGCGTATATAAACACGTTTTATTTTATTCATATTATACAGTTAATATCGCTACTTATTACCCCATAATCCCGTATATTCCAGTGTTAAAGCAAATGCTGGTAAATATTTACGATACACAAACATTATCGATATTTCCTTAAGTATCAAATACATTTTGGCATTTGTTACTATTTATAGAGATGATGAAATAACGTCTAATCGTTTTTTCTCCACTGAACACACGATTTACGCCTGACGTGATGTTCATGTATTTATACAACACAAAATACACCCTAACTTTCCAAACGACGTTCTACATGTCTGCATAATTTTCGCGCGCTTTTTATGAAACAAAGGATATTTTAGCACTGTTTATTTGACGCTAGAATTTGCCAAAGGACGCGTTAGCATTAAAATTCGGAAGTGTGTTTCGGATTACAAATTTAATAATGATAATCGAACGAAACATAAACAGTTGCGCGTAATTAATTATACGCTACACATACATGTATGTACATGTAGGTGGATATCTTTTCACTCGATCCGCCGCGTACGTATGCGGCGGATTTACTCCGCGAAAGTACGCGAGGTTAATACAGACTCGGCGTCGTTGCGCGGATCAATGCCGCGTGCCACGGAGATACGCCGTGTGAACACACGATTCGGCCGCCGCGGACTAATAATCTGGCCGTGGCGTAGCCGCGTATAATGTTTGTGCCGCTTTGGCTGTACTGTAAAGCGCTTTCCGAACATCAACAGGTATTTTAAGTTTATTACGAAACTTAACGATGATCGAGCCCTGTCAAATGTCTTTAAAGCTTTAAAAATATTTTTTAAGCCTCTTTCCGAAGGCCGAGGCCCTTTTCCGCTACGAGCCCTTTTCGTGGTACTCGCCCCTTTCCGTTACTCGATCGTATCGTACGGCATTCAAAAATATTGTAAAATTATATCATTTCTTGATGGATTTAAATGAAATGTAAAATATAAACACAATGAAAGGTACTGTTTATGAAAATAGCAATAAATAATTTTTTTCAAACATTGAAAATAAATACATTTAGGCCCTTTCCGAACACCGAAAGCCCTTCCCGCTATTCGGTAATACTGCAAATATCCGCCATTATGAACTATTTTAAGTTATCGATTAGGGAAGTTAGGCATTTCAATATCATATTGTACAGCAATATGTTAACCAAATTACATATTGATTACGTATTTGCTAGGTGAATGTTTTTCATTTTTCGGCATTCATACGATATGCACATTTTATTTAATGTTTAAAACACGTATATTTTTCGGATTTGTTCGTTTTCGGATACAGCAATTTTTCTCTGATTTATTTTTTACTTCCATTATTAACAAACCTATAATGACGAATACAAATGCGGTGATGCAGACGTTCTGATGAATAATATTTGCTCAGTTTTCACAAGAAATTGCAACTAGGAATACTATAAAATAGTACAATTATTAGAGAGGGCTGGAGGGGGGGGGGGGGGCATTGCCCTTAATCTCCGTTGAGGACCTGTGTTCCTAGACCCCGGCCTAATTTTCCGGATTTTAAATTTGGAACAATTGACATCCCTGCACCTTTTAGCAATCAATGGAATAACCTACAAACAAAGAGAAAATCAATGCATTAGCGAGCAGAGAATTGAACCATTCCTTATGCATTCGTTGAACGTGTTTACTTGAGTAAGTTGTGCCTGTAGACAGGAAGCGGCTTTTCTTTGATTACGTCAAACTGTCAATTCACACAGATTTGCGAGATTTTTAGGGTCCTTGGTCATTTGTATAGAAAATCAACTGCTAACATGAAAACTTTGGATTAAATTATCAAAATAAAAACAATGTTGCAAACTGTGTTTATATTAATTGGTAAGTATTAGTTAAAGGACGATGTTTTGTGTGTCGTAAATAAACGAGTTTTCTATACAACAACAACTACTACTACAACCACGTCGGGATCGATCTATCTTGGTTGTTTTTTTTAATTGTAAATATTATACTACATGTACATGTATGTACTTGTAATAAATGTAATTTTATTTGAAAATCAGGAAGTCAAACAAAATTAAATTGATCGTTATCTCGTAAAACGCGGAGTTTCCCCCGCGTTGCCAACTCCGAGGGCCGCCGCGTCGGCTTATCAGTTTTGCCGATCGTTAACCGCCGCGTCCAAAATCATGCAAACGCCGCGTATAGCGGGATTTTCTTAATCTCCCTCCAGGTCGAAACCCGCGGAGTATGGAGGGAAATTGGGGAAAACACGTGGAGTGTACTGTACCTTGAGTCGAGCGGTTAAGGAAACAACTAAAATAATTTATGAATTAATTCAAACTATGCCGCAATAAAAAATATACATGTACCTAAAAAGGTTTATTTAATTCACGTTAAATCCATGTCAAAATTGTTTATTTACAGCGTGTTTAACCATGCAAAGCTGATAGTTCTATACACACCCGCAAATGACATACACTACTCGCGTTGTTTATTTACCTTAAGTCTAGAGGTCACATCCAAAAAGCGAAAGTACTCGATTGCAATAGGCATGCGGTCAACAAAACTTCTAACGAAAATTAGATTCACTGAACAAATTTCGAAAAACTGAAAGGAATTAAGTTTAATTTTTTTTATAACTTCTATTTACCATTTAACAAGTTTCTGTTTTATCGGGCGATCTTATGTTGAGCAACATTGACACTAAAAAGTGCTAAAGAATTGTAAAAAACAAAAAATGTTAGCAATTTGTTCAAAGAAAATTTCGGCATACATGTAGCTATTAAAAGAGTTGATGAAATAATCATCCAATCGTGACAGGGTATACCCACTGAACATGTTGATACGGAATGTCACCTATTTTCGTGATGTACCCGCACAGATTGTTCCATGCAAAATTTTCTGGGAATCATTAACAAGTAAAAGAATTTTCTTTAAAATAAATCAAATACATGAAAGTATGTGTTTACACTAGCGCACTGGTCTGCAATTTATGTGCAAGTTTAATGACCAGTACCGAGAAAAATGCACGGAATAGGCATATATTTGGATGATTTCAGTTTAAGTAAGATTTTTAAATGCAATTAAACTGTTTTTTTTCCCTCACTTTAGTCGTGTCTGTAATTATTTTGAAGCATAGTAATGTTAGTTAAACAAAATACTCAGAGTGCATGCGTGTGACGTCATCACTAGAGCCGTGTTCTTAGGGTAAACAAAGTGATTGAAATTAGGTCATGCTCAAAATAAGGGAATCGTACGATATTTAACTATTAAATCTCCTATCTTTCTACTATGTACATTCCGGGTATTTCTCTTTGCAGGTTATTGAGCTAGATTTGTCTCAGCTTCCTGAAGGAGAAGAAGTACTCAGCATTTTAAGACAAGAGGTTGCCCCATTGCACATTTGGTACACACTTGCTGTAAGTATGCATATAAAGGAGTTTTTTTGGGGGGATGAGATGTATGAAATTACTGTCAAGGTTCATAGTACATTTGAATTCAATGACTCTTTGGCCAAGCTGATTTACCTTATTCTGAAGGGCTTAAGTGTTGCTACATGTACATAACATATGTATCACTCATCGATTCTATGTGTCATGCAAAACTTTCATTTTATTAGCCGGATTTTTTTCGAAAAAATCTCGGCTTATAGATTGATGTTGTCGGGCGGGCGGGGGGGCGGGCGGGCGGGGTGGCGGCGTGCTCGAAAATGTTAAAGTTCTTATTTCATGGTATAACTTTGGTATGCTTGGACCTAGAGTCTTCAAACTTGACATGAAGGTTGGCCAGGATTAACAGATGACCACTGGTCATTTCAAGGTCATTCATTTGAAGGTCAAGGTCACTGTGACCTTCAATATAAAAAATGTTAAAGTTCTTATAACTTTGGTATGCTTGGACCTAGAGTCTTGAAACTTGACATGAAGGTTGGCCATAACTAGTTAGTAACCACTGGTCATTTCAAGGTCATTCATTTGAAGGTCAAGGTCACTGTGACCTTGAATGTAAAAATGTTAAAGTTCTTATTTCATGGTATAACTTTGGTATGCTTGGACCTAGAGTCTTCAAACTTGACATGAAGGTTGGCCAGGATTAACAGATGACCACTGGTCATTTCAAGGTCATTCATTTGAAGGTGAAGGTCACTGTGACCTTCAATATAAAAATGTTAAAGTTGTTATAACTTTGGTATGCTTGGACCTAGAGTCTTGAAACTTGACATGAAGGTTGGCCAGAACTAGTAAGTAACCACTGGACATTTCAAGGTCATTCATTTGAAGGTCAAGGTCACTGTGACCTTGAATGTAAAAATGTTAAAGTTGTTATAACTTTGGTATGCTTGGACCTAGAGTCTTGAAACTTGACATGAAGGTTGGCCAGAACTAGTAAGTAACCACTGGACATTTCAAGGTAATTCATTTGAAGGTCAAGGTCACTGTGACCTTGAATGTAAAAATGTTAAAGTTCTTATTTCATGTTATAACTTTGGTATGCTTGTACCTAGAGTCTTCAAACTTGAAATAAAGATTGGCCAGTACTAGAAGATGACCACTGGTCATTTCAATGTCATTCATTTGAAGGTCAAGGTCACTGTGACCTTCAATGTTAAAATGTTAAAATTGTTATAACTTTGGTATGCTTGGACCTAGAATCTCAAACTTGACGTAAAGGTTTGCAAGCACACTTAGATGACCACTGGTCATTTCAAGGTCATTCATTTCAATGTCATTCATTTGAAGGTCAAGGTCACTGTGAACTTAAAAGTTAAAATGTTAAAATTGTTGTAACTTTGGTATGCTTGGACCTAGAATCTCAAACTTTGCTCATGCCTTGAAAAGTACTTACATTTCATTTTGACCTTTGAACAATATTTCAGTAATTTAAGTATTGCATTGACAAAAACACGAAAGGTACTTTCCTGTCATTTAAATCAAAAATCCGGCTTCAATGCGGTCATCTCCGACCGCGGAACTCTTGTGTATTTTTTAAGATACATAATTTCCAGGTTGCTGACATTTGTGAAGAAAGTGCAATAATTAAACAAAAGCAGTTATTTATTTCTAGATTTGGAAAGGTTATGTGGCCTGCCTAAATGTTACCTTTCTAGCCAAATATACCGAAAACAGTTATCATCTGATTCTTACCACAAACACACACAAAAATAAGTATAACATATATTTTGTATTGACTACCAATATTGACAGATGCATGTAAAAATATACAACAGGCCTTCATGTTTCCAATTAGGCCAAAAAAAAAAAAAGTCTTGGTTCAGGGAACCCGACCGACCCTATTTTTTGCCCCCGACCCTAACGATTTTTTTGGTCCATGGAAAAAAATCTGATGAAGAAAATGCTAAAATCTCGTAAAATTTCATTGAAAACAGCCACCAATTAAACCTGGATTGGTTTTCTATATTTTTCTCTTTGTTTCAATGAAAATGTTCGCAATTTGAACAGTGAACAATAACCGGTCTGCACGTGTATACGAGACATCGCTTGACCTTATTGTTATTGAAGTGCGCATGCTAGCTGGCCAATCAACATTGAGCTCGCTTACACATGAAATGACGTTGTTAAATGAAATGTAAAAATGGGTGGAGCTATGGAGTAATATTCGGTCATTCATGCGCAGACACTGTGCACTTTGAATACACAGTTAATATTGTCGTCTGCAAACAAAATAGCGGCCGGTCGCAAATGTCGTATTATTATAGATTAAAAATGAAAAGAAGCGTGACAATATTTTAATTATTTCCAAGCTGTCTATTGATCTGAATTTAAAAGTGATAATTAAATAATTAGTTCTATGTCGATGATGTTACAACTTTCTGCCAATTTCCGATCGAAATGAAAAGATGATAATTAATTAATTTGTTTGTTTTACTCGCACACTATGCTAACTGACAGCAGCATATTTTAATCAAATAAAAATGTGAAAAACACGCGCGGTTTAATTTTAATTAACATTTCAAATTTTTAACACATAGGAAGAGTCCTTCATCTACACTACTATAAAAATGGAAGTAACCACTTTGTCTCTAAAGTCGCTAACATGGCGTCTTTAACCTTAAAGCGTTGTTGGACGAAAAAGAGTCATAACAAAAAAAAAAAATTAAAACACAAAACACTAGAACATTCAAAGAGTCATGGAAACTTGACAACAATTGGCTTCGCTTTGATAATGAATCAAAATCAATGTGCTGTGACGCCCTTAGCCTGTACAAACCAATAGCAACATTCAAATTTATGTACACTGCTCACTTCCTGTGCGATGCGCTCAAACCCATTGCCATTTTATCAAAAAATGTACCAGAAGAAAGACTTGTGCTATTTTGAGGTTACCCTCCTTTTGACAGCCACTATTCAGACTCTTGAGCACCTGTCGGAGACTAGGTCAGGTCTCATGATGAACAAAATTCTGAAGGTCACACCCCAAACACCAGAGACTCATAAAGATGGCTTGTTCACTTTTGAATATGAAGGTCACACTATCACAGACAGACAAAGAAAAAATGGTTGGCTAAAAGAAATTTTGGGCCAGCGCTAGCCCTGAAGAAGTGCATAAAGAGCTAGGAATATTGAATAATATACAACGACTAAATACCACATGTGCAATATTCATCATTTGGTCAGTGTTTAAACAATCATGGGTGCATTAACTGACCCTTTTTCACCCTGAAATCAGTCGACTGGTAAAAAAAAAAAAAAAAAACAAAAAAAGAAAAAACCTACCTACCCTCCTACATTTTTCTGGCCATGTTTCCTGAACCAAGACTTTTTTTTTTTTGGCCTTAATGACAATGTGTATAATTCATTTTCTTGTTTTATTTTTTAGCCCACTTCTCTTGTTGAGCCTGTAAATTCTAGTGAATTTTGTTTTAGCTGGAGTATTACAAACAGAACTATGCGGAAGATTTTGTTAAGATCCTGGAGGCGTCTAGGACAGATGCAGGCTTTGATTACCCAAACAGCGACAAAGATCAGATGAAGGCTCTAGACACTTTGGCTGCCTACTATGTTCAGAAGGCTCATAGGTACCTCCTAAGTCCCTAATATATTTGTGTCTTGTTCTGAGAAAACAGGGCTTAATTCATGTGCGTAAAGTGTCTTTCCAGATTAGCCTGTGCAGTCAGCACAGGCTAATCAGGGGCGACACTTTCCGCTTTAATGGTATTTTTAGTTTCAAGGAAGTCCCTCCTTACCGAAAATCAAGTTTAGGCGGAAAGTGTCGTCCCTGATTAGACTGTGCGGACTGCACAGGCTAATCCGGTACGACACTTTACGCATATGCATTATGACCAACTTTCACAGAACAAGACACATTTAATAGCAAGTTGACAAACATGAATCACTCCATCTGTCTGTTTTCTCATTTTGTTTGCCCAATGCTTTATCAATTAAAAAACACCATCCTTTTAACCGTGTTTTCAATGAAGTTTAAGATGTAGATCAAGTTTAGGATTGCACAATTGCTTTAATTAAAATTTATTTGTTAGTTAGATGTTAAAAAACCTTGTATTGTGGCATTTCCTAGTTTCTTGTTTTTGTTAGAAATCAAATATAAACTTTTATTATGCCCCCCTTCGAAGAAGAGGGGGTATATTGCTTTGCTCATGTCGGTCGGTCCGTCCGTCCACCAGGTGGTTTCTGGATGATAACTCAAGAACGCTTGGGGCTAGGATCATGAAACTTCAAAGGTACATTGATCATGACTCGCAGATGACCCCTATTGATTTTGAGGTCACTAGGTCAAAGGTCAAGGTCACAGGTGAAAGTCACAGTTACTGGAAATAGGCATTTTAAGGATTTAGCATAGTTCAAACAAGGGAAACAACTACGGTCTATGCATCTTCTTTTTATTACAGATTTGCCTCCCTTTAATTCATTCAAGATCTCATTTTACAGCAGAGATTCCAAATCTGACCTGTAAATGAGCCCCATATTTACTGCCAGTGCTAGGTTACCTTTTCCCATTTGATCATTCTTAAGTATTGGTATTGTAATGCTGCTACTGCTGCTGCTACTGCTACTGCTACTGCTACTACTACTACTACTACTACTACTACTACTACTACTACTACTACTACTACTACTACTACTACTACTATTACTACTACTACTACTTCTACTACTACTACTACTACTATTACTTCTACTACTACTACTACTACTACTACTACTACTACTACTACTACTACTACTACTACTTCTACTACTACTACTACTACTACTACTACTACTACTACTACTACTACTACTACTACTACTGCACCACCACCACCACTTATTCTACCATGTCTACTATTACTACTTCTACTACTACTGCCACTACTACTACTACTTTTACTACTACTACTACTACTACTACTACTACTACTACTACTACTACTACTACTACTACTACTACTACTACTTCTACTACTACTACTACTACTACTACTACTACAGGGTCTTCCGCAGGCCATTTAAGCGCCCCTTGCTGGGGCGCTTGAATTTCGAAATCAGAGTCCCCGGGGCGCTTGAAATTTTCCGATCAGTGTATTCTTCAGTAAAAGAAAGTGGAGATTGTCCAAAAAAATCAAGGTTTCCCTATCAGTGTATCAATATTCCCTGTTTTAAAAGAGCACTCTGTACCTACTTTCACAAGTAATGCCATAAACACCACATGGGGTAATGGATAATCCACTGATAAGAGAATAGCATGACGCGCGTATCGATTATTCTAGCCACATTACACGGTCATTTAAATGCTGAAAAGGATGTATCTGGTAACTTTCCAGTCGTCAAACTGTGAAGTTCATCGTCCAATCGGTTACGCGAATGCTTATGAGGGCGGGGTTAACTATCGACCATTATATTTGATTGACGTCGGGCATGAAGTACCGGTAAGAGTTTATCGCAGCTTGATTAGCAAGAAGTTGTACCATTTGAGTAATATCAAACCGGTAATTAGTACAGTACAGAACATTAAAGACGGTTTAGGGCATCATCATCACACCTTTTTACTGTAAACAAGTGTTACCTATGACTCATAATTAATACGAGAAATTAATTGCAAGTGGTAAACAATTAATTATTATAGCGGGTAAGTTGTGCAAATGATCCCGGTTACAATTGTGTGATAACAATTTATTTAATTCCAGTACATGTATATTTCAACATGTCCATTTATAGAACTGATTCACCTCGTTTTTCTGACATTTATTCGACACGTTATGGGCTTTAACAAATTTTCATTGAATTAATTACGCACACTTGTTAATGTTTCGTCTGATAATCGATAGTTAGAAGACTGATGATGGCAACCGGCTGTGATCCTCGTGGACAACGTGAATTTCATGCATAATTCCGTCAAAACATTTATTCGACTTGTAAAGTGTTTAAACAAATTATCGTTGAATTTATAACGCAACGGTTAACATTTGTTGAAATCTCAAATGGGAATAATTAAATTTGTAATCCGAAACCCATTCCCGTAAGTCGATGTTAACGCGTTTTTAATCCGAAACACACTTCCGAATGTAAATGTTACCGTAACGTTAAATATTTTTGCTTCAAATTAGCGGTGCAAATTTATTTTTTGTTGAATCTTTTTCTCAATTTTAAAGAGCGCAAAAATTATGCAGCATGTACAACGTAGCGTCTATTGCATATTACAGGGCTCACGCAACTGGGCGACTCGGGCGATTATATCGCCGCGGCTTCCCTGTAATCGCCCTGATCAAAAGCACCGGCGATAACCACTTCGCCCCAAAATCTGGCAATTATCATATCCGCAGCGCTATCAAAGTTGCTTCTGTTTATTACCGAATACACGCCGACGTCAATCAACTGACCGAATCGACGAAACTCCGCCCCCTGGCGTATTAAATTACCTATTGAAAATTGATAAGCAACCATTCACAGTGCTCGTCATACAGGTATTTGGCAGGGTTCTCTCCTGACTAATCAGCGCGTGGGTTACAAACTCCATTTCGGCTAATAGAAAACATGCCGACACCGGGTGAGACACTTTGTTAATTGATGACAATTTTTGCATTCAATGTCCCCAAAACAATGTGGATTAAAAGAATGTCAGTCTTTATGTATTAATTGGTATATGTTCTTGGTAGACAGGTATGTATATTTTATTCTCCTCGCCCGTATTGTCCGTTTTTCAAACCGTGAAAACTTGCTTTTCGCGAGTAGTAGATGGCTTAAAATGGTCCAGGACGGGAAAAGATGAGATGATGCCGACGAAAAGTGCGCATATAACAGTATATGCTATGATTATAGGTGTCTATCGCAACCGGTGTTTATTTTTGGTGTTATCACTTCATATACACTTATAATTGTTAATGCAGCATCAACATACTAAAACAATATCCCGGAAAGAGAAAAATAATGCATTTAATATCAAGCGTACTTTCGTTTGACAACTGATCATGTACGATGTAAATTTAGTTTTAGTGCAGATTCGTTCATACGACACACGAACACTAACTCCGATCCTTATAAAAAAGACAATTCCTCTCGGCTTAGAGGGCTGGGCCAGTAATGTGAAATATCGAATATAATACTTTAAGATACGCTGGCCGAAACGCTTGGAGTGATATTATGCGCATATAACAGTATGTGCTTTGTTTATAGGTGTCTATCGCAACCGTAAATTTAGTTTTGGTGCAGATTCGTTCATACGACACACGAACACATATCGAATATAATACTTTAAGATACTAGCATAAACGCATAAAACCCATTTTCGCATGACGCGGCTGTGAAAGAGTGATTTAAATGTGTCGAAAAAAAATCTAGGTAGATCAATTCCCGCGTCGTTGCGGTAATGTTTGTTAAAGTTGTTATTGTCATGCAAACTCGTTGATTTAATCCAATGTTTAATGTTAGCAAGTGTTTGTTTTTTAATTGAATTGTAAACAAAGAGTCGGTAAAAGTCTTCGGAAAATTTGCACTCCGTGTGAATTGACAGTTTGACGTCATCAAAGGATAGCCGCTTCCTGTCTGAAGCAATAATGCGACAAATTTCTCGCCGACAAAATTGGCTTCCTTTGTCTAGCAATCAACATGCCGAACTAATCGTGTGTTTGTTCCTCATTGGTAATTGTCCAATTAAATAATAGCATGTGCATAGCTCCGCCTTCGAATCTTTTGCAGAGAACGGAGGTGGAGTTTAACAGTTAATTGAGCAAGTGTTATACGCAAGTTGAGTTCCGATGTGCCGAAATTATTATGGCGGACGCCCGTGTTTACAAAACTCCTAAACGCATATATCATAAATTAGGGCAGTGTTTTATTAGATTATTTATATTATTTTATCTACTTAAATATCGGGTTTGTTTAATATAATTAACATGTTAAACAATATTAATGCGTCACAGACTCGGAAATAAATTTGATCGGGTCGCAATTTTACTGACGCTGATTTTCCTATTGTCTGTAATTTTTACCCGAAATAAATCTTGAAAAGTCATTGAAAGTCTGCAAGCTGTACTATAAGTAAAAAAGTGTTTTTTGTACTGAGCTGAAGTGCTCAAATTCAAACATACATGTATATATTGAGTTTTATGCTTTGCTGTTGTGTCATATGTATGAAGTGATAAATAAGTGCTTATAAAACTGATTTTTCAACATTATTTTCTTATGTTTTTATGCTTATATTTTTGTCAGTAATACATTTATTAAAAGGAATGATTTTATTACTTTAGTTCAAATACATTAACAGGTCATGGTTCACAATGGTCCATTGGTGATCGCAAAAGATCCACTTCTCCCTAAAACTGCCCCACTTCTTCCTCTCCAGAGCTTATAAGGGAGAAGTGACTTCTTCCAAAAATTGGAGTCTAGCTTGAGCCCTGATACAAATGGCGTGTATTGAGCGTTTTAACAAGCGCACAACAGGTCAGGGGATTGACACATATTCAGAGGCATTATTTCATCAAGTCTATAAATAGTCACTTAAAAAATGGCAAGGTTTGTGTTAAAGAAATGACTGAAAGCTTTTATCGTAAATATTTACCAGAAAGAGATTGATAAAAACGAAGTAAACGGGATTATCGGGTAATAAATAGAAACTTGAAAAAAGTAAGTATACAGTAATAGAGTCGTGTTGAAACGGATGTAATGGGAAATCGTTCGAGTCGGGATTTTACTATCTGTGCGGAAAAGTTTTAAATCAATTAAACAATATAAAAAAATTATTTTTAAATGACTGGGGGATTTTTTTTAAGAGTCATAGCGCACCAAATGACGTCTTTTGACGCTGTTTTTCTTTGAGTTATAACGTACCACAGAACGTGAATTGACACGTTAAATTTTAAAAAAATCAACGTCTGGAGGGGACACCCCTCCCCAACCCACCCCCGCTCGGCCCCGGGGCGCCTGAAAAAATTCCTGGGGAAGGCACTGTACTACTACTACTACTTATGGAGAAAGTTGACCCTCAGACATAATATGAGGGCTGTTATTGTCAAAATGCTTTAGGTTTTGCTGACAGTTATTTAGTCATGTGATTGTGTTTTCCAGAGAGAAAAACAAGGACCAGAAACGTGAGCTGTTCACCCAGGCAACCCTCCTGTATACAACAGCAGACAAGATCATCATGTACGACCAGGTATGACATTGGCAGCAGTCAAAGTAATGTCAGCAACTGGCATTGGGGTTGTTAAGTTAACACTCTTATTGCTAACACTAATTTATAATATTGTGGTAAGAAAAACATTGTAAGTAGATTCAATGTCCTTGATACTTAGTATAAGTTTCAAATGAATTTTAAAAGTTGGTATTTACTGAATTTTAGCACATATAATATGTAGAGCTGCAACGATTCACCAACAGCTTGATTTGATTCCATTTCGATTTCAGACACTCCGATACCGATTTTTTCGATTCGATTCATCTTCAAACCTAGTTTTATCATATATTCACTCTTTTGCCTCAAAATTAACATTTCTGTTCAAATGTGATTTCAATAAAACACATAAAAAAGAAAAGCAAATTAGGAATTTTAATATAAAAACTTCTGACTAGAAGATTGTGTTGATTACACAATAATAATAAAAAAATAATAATCATAAGAACGTATCTGAAATCAGTTGAATGGTAGTACTATCACATAATACTTTTACCCAAAACCACAATAAGCATGTCTACCATTGTGACATGACAGCATCACCTGTTACCTGTAGGACAAATCACATTCTCTAATAAACTTAACAAAATTCCAACAGAAATAGAACTACTTTTCTGGCTCACGACTTCAGTAGTTGCTTTTGTGTGACCTCTTAGTCTTGCTAAATCAACGTTATGTTTGCGTTTGACATGTTGCATTAGATTAGTGATTCAGCCGGACTTTGCGTACGCCACATCCGTGAAGCACAGTTTACACTTTGCTTTATCGGTAGGGCTACCATCCCGAAACCCCAAATACTGCCACACTTTTGAATTTAGATTCTTAGGCGCATCTGATAATTTCAATTTGTCGGCAACAACTTGTTTTTTTCTACTTTTTTCCGAAAGTAGACCGTAACACACTTATTGATTGGATGACTAAAGTAATAAGCAACCAATCGCGCGGGTCGTAATTACAAGTAAACATAAAACCTTCACCTTCCCGTATCAATAGTCAGTATACAACATGCTTTACGTATCTATGTATATATATGTATATATGTTAAAGAATCAAATTGAATTTGGTAGGTTTGGTATCGTAATCGAATCGAAGCATTTCCAATCGATTTTCGATGAATTGGATCGAATCGTTGCAGCTCTAATAATATGCCACCATTTATAACGTGAATGCGATTGTTAAAATCCAAAATGGAATGAAAAAAAAGAATGAAGACCAGAAACCTGTAAATCAGACGGAAAATGGCTGCCATTTTTAGCTCGGCTGTTTTCGGAGAAAACCCGAGGTATTGTCATAGCCAGCTCTTCGTGTCGTCTGCTGTTCACGTCGTGCTAAAACCTTGACATTGACTCTAAAATTAAAGTGCTTCCACCTACAAGTTTGAAACTTCATGTGTAGATGCACCTTGATGCGTTCTACACGCCACACCCATTTTGGGGTCACTAGGTCAAAGGTCAAGGTCGCTGTGACCTCTAAAAAAAATAATAAATATCTGACAAGCTTTCATTTATTTAAAGCTGCACCCGCAGCAGAGCATTGGCACCCATTATGCGGTGCTCTTGTTATATTGTGCAATCCATTCATCTGGGTCATTGAAAAGCTAAACAATGCACACAAAAAAAGGAAGCGTAATTATCATATCGAGCATGGGTTGCGTTGCACTATATTTTTCTGACAATTTTGTAATTTTTCAGCAAGAGACTTAGTCACATGCATTTCTTTTAAAGCATGCAAAAATAAGAGTTCATGTACATCATGTCATTTTTCCTCGGGAAAAGCATTGGCTTTTAATTTGAATGCTGAAGAAAAATATTGTAGCTCATTGGAGACAGGGCTACAGTTGCTGAGATATATGAGTATTAACGTAAAACTGTTCATCGGTTACTAGTATGTTGAACATGTGGGGTCATTGTTTGTCGCACTACACAGGGGTGAATGTGATGAACAATGAAGGCATCGAGAACCTGGACCAAACAGGAAAACACTAAGAAGTCCCTGTTGACACCTACAATTACCCGTGAAAAAGACCTCGTTGACACCTACCTTTACCAGCCTAACGTTAACTGTCAATGTTGAAGTGCACAAACATAAACGCAGACAAAGAAATGTTTGCATTATTCTATTCAAACATTGTAATTACTGTACAAAACTGTTGCTTCACGTTCAAATCTGCTGTTACCAACTTTTTGTTGTTTCAGTCTGTAATAGGGTATAGTTTTCTGGAATAAAAAAAGGCATCTATTATGAATATAATCGTTTACGAAATAAATTGTTTGCAATGTAGCAGCCAGAATAGTGTTTTATCAATGTATGACACATACAAACTTTGTTAATTGAAATTTGGAGGTACAAAACTGCGCGCAATACATGACAAAATACGGTAACAGTACTGGTAAGTGACAAGTCTCATGGCTGTTTGACCACACATTTTGTTACAGAATCACCTGCTGGGCAGAGCCTACTTCTGTCTGCTGGAAGGCGACAAAATGGAGCAGGCTGATGCACAATTTAACTTTGTTCTTGGACAGGTAACAATTGACTCAGAATCATGTGCTATGCACAGTTACACCTTTTTATCTCACCTGTGCACATTGTGCTCATGGTGAGCTTATGTGATTGACTTTTGTCCATTCTGGTTTGTGCGTTGTGTGCTGTCAACATTTGCCTTGTTAAAATCTAGAGGCCTTATTTTCATGTCTGATTTTCATGAAATTTGATTTCTTCCAATTATATCTTGGACATGTTCAAAAATGGAACATGTTGGTTTTTTTTCTTATACAGTAGATTCCGCTTAATTGAATAGCCCATTTGTCACGTCCGAATATTCAATTATCCGGAGTATTCAATGATACAGAATCAGTTATATTTCCATGTTGAAATCAAGCAGAAGCACTGACGTTAGTTTTTTGCTTGGGAAGATTTCTTGAGAAGATTTCTTGGGAGTTATAGCTGTAAACTTATAACATGTTTATTATCAGGCCAGTATTACTGTACCAGCTGTTATTCTATAGACAAAAGACAATTGAAAGGAAGATTTAGAAGATTGCAAAAAATACTTGTATTAAAATTTCATTTTTAGCTCATCTATTTTTTGAAAAAAAATTATGAGCTATTGTCATCACCTTGGCGTCGGCGTCGGCGTCCGGTTAAGTTTTGCGTTTAGGTCCACTTTTCTCAGAAAGTATCAATGCTATTGCATTCAAACTTGGTACACTTACTTACTATCATGAGGGGACTGGGCAGGCAAAGTTAGATAACTCTGGCGTGCATTTTGACTGAATTATGTGCCCTTTTTATACTTAGAAAATTGAAAATTTTGGTTAAGTTTTGCGTTTAGGTCCACTTTTTTCAGAAAGTATCAATGCTATTGCATTCAAACTTGGTACACTTACTAACTATCATGAGGGGACTGGGCACGCAAAGTTAGATAACTCTGGCGTGCATTTTGACAGAATTATGTGCCCTTTTTATACTTAGAAAATTGAAAATTTGGTTAAGTTTTGTGTTAAGGTCCATTTTATTCCTAAAGTATCAAAGCTATTGCTTTCATACTTGCAACACTTACTAACTACCGTAAGGGGACTGTGCAGGCAAAGTTATGTAACTCTGACTGGCATTTGGACGGAATTATGGGCCCTTTATACTTAGAAAATTGAAAGTTTGGTTAAGTTTTGTGTTTTGGTCCACTTTACCCCTAAAGTATCATAGATATTGCTATCATACTTGGAACACTCGCAAACTATCATAAGGGTACAGTAAAAGGACAAGTTGCATAACTCTGGATGTCATTTTTACGGAATTATGGCCCTTTTTTGACTTAGTAACTTTGAATATATGGTTAAATTTTGTGTTTCGATCCACTTTACTTCTTAAGTATCAAGGCTATTGCTTTCAAACTTCAAATACTTTCATGCTATCATGAGGTTACTGTACCTGGCAAGTTGAATTTTACCTTGACCTTGAATGACCTTGACTCTCAAGGTCAAATTATTAAATTTCTCTAAAATTGCCATAACTTCTTTATTTATGATTAGATTTGATTGATACTTTGATGATACTTTGACAAAACTACTCTTACCTGACATACCACAATAGACTCCACCCAAACCATCGCCCGTGCCCCCCCCCCCCCCCCAACCCCCCCCCCCCCTATTTTTTTTTTTTTTTTTTTTTTTTTTAAGATCATCTCACAAATGACCACCACACCCTCACACTATACCCCCCCCCCCCCCCACCCCACCCCCTCCCCCAATTTTTTTTTTAAACGGTTAAAAAACAAAACTATTTATTTTGATTATTTTATGTTTAAAATACCGTCCAACCATCGCACCCAAGAATCCCCCCCCCCACCCCCCCCTCCCCCCACCCGAATCCCCCCCCCCCCTATTTTTTTTTTTTTTTTTTTTTTTTTAAGATCATCTCACAAATGACCACCACACCCTCACACTATACCCCCCCCCACCCCCACCCCCTCCCCAATTTTTTTTTTAAACGGTTAAAAAACAAAACTATTTATTTTGATTATTTTATGTTTGAAATACTGTCCAACCATCGCACCCAAGAATCCCCCCCCCCACCCCCCCCCCCCACCCCCCCCCACCCCCCGATTTTTTTTTTCCTTTTTTTCGCATTTTTGGAAGAAAATGTAATAAATGTCCACACCCCCCACACAATGCACCGCTCTTCACTCCACCCCTCCCTCCTTTGTGATTGAAAATGAGAGTCCCTTCACCTTTAAAAAGAAAATAGATGAGCGGTCTGCACCCGCAAGGCGGTGCTCTTGTTTTTATATTTTGTGTGTGCAAATTATGATGAACGTCAAACATTTTATTTAGATTAATGCTTTTAAGTCGTATGGGCAATCAGAATATTTATTACAAAATTTAAGTAATCGTTTCAAACATCAAAATAGGCCAACCAAAATTACAGCATAGCAAGACTCTGAAAAAAAAGACAAAGTGTTTGTATTTTACAAATGAATTCACAATCTAACAAGTCAAATACCCCTAGCCTGAAACAATGTTGGATAATAGTTATCCAGATTTATTCAATCGGCAGCAGGAGTTCTGTTACATAATCTAAGGTGTCATTTCTTATTTTAGTCCAACAACAACATTCCATCATTGCTGGGCAAGGCCTGTATTGCCTTCAACAAGAAGGAATATCGTGGTGCCCTGGCGTATTACAAGAGGGCACTGCGCACCAACCCTGACTGCCCTGCGTCTGTCCGTCTTGGAATGGGGCACTGCTTTATCAAACTCAACAAGATTGACAAAGCTAGGTATTCTCCACAACCAGAACTTGAACAGAAATAAAGATGTCTGATATTTTTATTAAGTTGTTGTAATAGATCATGCAGCTATATACCAATGATAACTTTTTGTTTGTTAGATATTTGTGATTCAGTGTTTACTATTTATGCTATGTTTATTAGCTTTTACAATTAAAATTAGAAATTAGTATTTTTTTATTTCTTGATTGATATTTGAATAATTAGTTAAGCATTAAGAAATAAATTTGGTCCTTATAAATAGAAATAAACATGCAGTTGTGTACTGAACAAAGTAGTAGTACAAAATGTGGTAAATACATGTACATAGAATTAATATTTTGATGCCTTGCGCAATAATGTTACACAACTTGCTATCCATACATACCTAAGTAATGAATCACTGGCGTTTGTTATCCACAGGATAGAGTTTAGTAAAGTCACGAAACTTGCCAGGTAAACATACATAATAAGATCATAGTTCTGCCATTTACAAAGGATGACATATGAGCTTGCATTGCATAGATATTTTGCAACATTTTACATCATTCATACTTAAGTAAGTAATATCACTGTCATACCTTTCATATTGTATTAATGAAACCCTGTTGTTTTGCTGTCCCAAGGTTTGACCTTTTCTTGCACACTAATGCAGCGATTTTTCTTCTCCAATTGAGAAAAGTACCTGTACCATTCCAATCTGGAAAAATTAGCGCAAAAATCCTGATATTGGGTAAATTCGCGTTGTTCAATCTTCCAATTAGAAATTAAAGGTGTTTTAATTGCTTGACATAAAATGCAAAAAATCTACTCAAATATTGATTAACATTCATTTTGGCTTGAAAAGTTCATTGTAAGTGCTCATTTTATTTGTTTACTTGCAGATAATGCACTTTGGAACAAAATTGACGGACTTTGCCTTCCTTTTGGGAAATTTTAAGACAGATATTGGGAATTTTGTATTTTTTAGCTCCACTGGCCAAAGGCCAGCGGGGATAATGTCATGGTCCTGTGTCCGTCGTGTGTGCGTCCGTGCGTTAACTTTTTCTTTAAACATCTTCTCCTAAACTACTGGTCCTATTCTGATGAAATTTCTCAGGAATGTACATATGGTGAACCTCTTTCAAATTTGTTCAAATTATGCCCCTGGGGTCAAATTTGACCCTGCCCCGGGGGGTCAAAAAATTGAAAATTTGCTTAAATGAGGCCTATTTTGTGCAAACATTAAAAATCTTCTTGTCCATAACCATTGGGCATAGGGCTACCAAATTTGCTATGTAGTGACATCTTATAGTCCTCTACCAAGTTTGTTCAAATTATGCCCCTGGGGTAAAATTTGACCCTGCCCCGGGGGGTCAAAAAATTGAAAATTTGCTTATATAAGGCCTATTTTGTGCAAACTTTAAAAATCTTCTTGTCCATAACCATTGGGCATAGGGCTACCAAATTTAGTATGCAGTGACATCTTATAGTCCTCTACCAAGTTTGTTCAAAATATGCCCCTGGGGTCAAAGATGACCCTGCCCCGGGGGGGTTAAAAAATTGAAAATTTGCTTATATAAGGCCTATTTTGTGCAAACTTTAAAAATCTTCTTGTTCATAACCATTGGGCCTAGGGCTACCAAATTTGCTATGTAGTGACATCTTATAGTCCTCTACCAAGTTTGTTCAAATCATGCCCCTGGGGTCAAATTTGACCCTGCCCTGGGGGGTTAAAAATTGAATATTTGCTTATATAAGGCCTATTTTGTGCAAACTTTAAAAATCCAACGGTCCATAACCATTGGGCCAAGGGCTACCAAATTTGGTATGTAGTGACATCTTATAGTCCCCTACCAAGTTTGTTCAAATTATGCCCCTGGGGTCAAATTTGACCCTGCCCCGGGGGGTCAAAAATTGAAAATTTGCTTATATAAGGCCTATTTTGTGAAAGCTTAAAAAATCTTTATGTCCATAACCATTGGGCCTAGGGCTACCAAATTTGGTATGTAGTGACATCTAATAATCCTCTACCAAGTTTGTTCAAATTATGCCCCTGGGGTCAAATTTGACCCTGCCCTGGGGGGTCAAAAAATCGAAAATTTGCTTTTATAAGGCCTATTTTGTGCAAGCTTTAAAAATCTTCTTGCCCATAACAGTATGGCATAGGGCTACCAAATTTGGTATGTAATGACATCTTATAGTCCTCTACCAAGTTTGTTCAAATTAAGCCCCTGGGATCAAATTTGACCGTTCCCCAGGGGTCACAAAATTGAACATATGCTTATATTAGGCCCATTTTGTGCAAACTATAAAAATCTTCTTGTCCATAACCATTGGGCCTAAATCTACCAAATTCGGTAGGTAGTGACATATAATAGTTCTCTACTTAGTTTGTTCAAATTATGCCCCTAGGAAGAAATTTGACCTTGGCCCAGGGGTCACAAAAATGAACATATGCTTAAATAAGGCCTATTGTGTGCAAACTTTAAAAATCTTCTTGTTCTTAATTATAGAGCCTAGGGCTACTAAATTTGGTATGTAGTGATATCTAATAGTCCTCTACCAAATTTGTTCAAATTTATTCCCCTGGGCTCAAATTTGACCAGGCCCCGGGGGTCACAAAACTGAACATATGATGTTTACCAGTGGAGATTACTGCGGCCGTTTGGCTGTGACCAACAACAACATCAACATCTTGTAAACATGAGATAAAACCCTGTCATTTAGTGCCATTTTAGGTCAGATGGTGACTGCTTACAAAGGCATTGAAGTAAGAACATGTGTTATGAATGTTTTTCTTACAAACTGAAAAAAGTCGGGTTTTATTTAAATTTGTCGAAAGTGACCATATATCCAGATGAAAAAATTTTGGATGACATGTTAATTCCATGTCTTTTTTGTAGTGTTTAAACCAGTTTAATAACATATTATTGATTTTAAAAACACAACTTCCATGAACATAATTATTTCAAGAAAAGTCAATATATGATACTGCACAGTAAACTCAAACTTTGTATCCAAGAGAAGGTGTTGAAATTAATGAAGTGCAATGTTCTTAACTATTGTATATGCTGCATTTTAATAACTAATGATTCATTGTTCCATTTGTGAATCGTGACTCATGAATTGTGGATATGATTGTCAATTGCTCAACGATCCATATATATTTCTGACCATTTCATAATTTTCTTAATATAAGTTATGAATTGATCTTAGAAGTCAAATGTATTACTTAATTAAATACATTTATAAATATAAAGAAATAATCTTTAGATTATCATAATATTCTCAGGCCTGTTGGTCTTAGGGATGTGTGGGTTGATGAGCAATTTCTTCTTTTATCACAATTATTTCTACCCTGATCATTTCCTTCATATTCCATTTAAATTTAATTTGAAAAGTCCAAAATGTGTTGTTTGGTAAAGGGTTACGGCATTTTGATTCCTATGGGTCTTGTGAATCTGTTTCAAAAATCAAATGCGTAGATTTGATCTTCAGCATCTAAAAATATGTGAAATAGAATGTATGACAATATCTTTTGGAGAGATAATTGTACCTACGTTATAAGCAAAGGACCTGTGCAACAATTCCCGGACTTTTAAGTCTGTTTAGTTAACACGGTAGTAACTTTTTCCATATATAAAAATGCTCACCCTTCCAACTTTAAACCCCCAGTGGGACGAGGGATGGAAAGAGAAAGTCACATGCTTGAGTACATTTCAACCCATGCGCATTGCACGTTTTTTTCGCAAAGAAAAAACAGTGGAGTGATACAGGGCCATCGTTGCCCTCTTGTTTTTCAATTGGGAAAGTACCTTTTATGGGTGCTTTTATAAAGAAAGAAAAACATCACTGTAATGACATACAACTTTCCAGCTGAGTAATATAATTAATGTAATGTCATGTTCACAGAATGACATTTTAGTTTAAATGAGAATGCAATCCTGTTGTTAATTGCCTTCTCATAGGATGGCGTTTGAGCGTGCCCTGCAGCTGGACGGAAAGTGTGTGGGTGCTCTGGTAGGGTTGGCTATCCTGGAGATCAACAACAAGAGCCAGGAGTGCGTCAAGAACGGTGTGCAGCTCCTCTCCAAGGCATACACCATCGACTCCACCAACCCCATGGTCCTCAACCATCTCGCCAACCACTTCTTCTATAAAAAGGTCAGAACATAGGACAGGCTTGCATTTGTTTAAGCTCAATTCCATTGAAGGTCATTGGTAAACCATCTCAATTCCACACACAAAACTGACTTTTATCACATTGCTAATCCCTTTTTTAGCTCGACTATTATATATGAAGTATATATAGTGGAGCTATCCTACTCACTCCGGCGTCGTCGTTGCCATTCCCATGTCCGTTTGCGTGCAAATGTTAAAGTTTGCCTACTACCCCAAATATTTTCAATGTCCTTTGACATATTGCTTTCATATTTTGTAAACTTGTTGACCATCATAACCCCAACCTATAAACAAGAGCAGACAACTGTATCAAGCATTTTGACAGAATTATGGCCCTTTATACTTAGAATATGCATATTATTGATAAATCTATGTGTGAGCGTCTGCGTTAGCGTCTGCATTAGCGTGCAAATGTTAAAGTTTGCGTACTACCCCAAATATTTCCTGTGTCTCTTGACATATTGCTTTCATATTTTGCATACTTGTTAACAATCATGACCCCAACCTATAAACAAGAGCAGACAACTGTATCAAGAATTTTGACAGAATTATTGCCCTTTTATACTTAGAATATGCATATTATTGATAAATCTATGTTAAAGTTTGACAAAACAACACTTACCTTACATACCACAATGCACTCCACCCAAACCATCCCCCCCAGAACCCCCCCCCCCCAGAACCCCCCCCCATACCCCCCCCAACCCCCCCTCCAATTTTTTTTCTTTCTTGTTTTTTGAAAGATCATCTATTAAATGATCACACACCCACATTATAACCCCCCTCTCCCCCCCCAACCCCCCCCCATTTTTTTTCTCTTATTTTTGAAAGATCATCTATTAAATGATCAAGCACCCACATTATACCCCCTCTCCATGAAGGCTTAAGTTATACTGTCAAGCACTCGAATAGTCGAGCGCGCTGTCCTCTGACAGCTCTTGTCAAATTTAAGGTGAAAAATTGTTCATAGCTCAGTTCTTTTGATTCCCCCCCCCAATTATTTAACTAGCTTATGACACCTACAAAAAGTTGAAAGTGCACTTTCTTGGTGTAAACAGTACTTGATATTGTTGAAACTATCATGCGAATGTTCCCTCAATGGGGAATTAATTTTTACTCACCAGGATGGACATCATTGTATCTACAACACCATATGACATTTTTTGCTTTAAGTTAAGAAAAAAATGCATAATTGAATTTATGGAGTGTGAATCTATTTGATTCATTATGCCTTAAGCCATCCAGTAATCTGGGACTGATGGACAGGACTAATAAACAAGTGTTTGACATGCTTTTAATCAAGTTAAGTATGAGTTAAAAGTATGAGTTGTATGAATACAAAATCTAAAGTGAGTGCTAGAAATATTTTATATAATGTCTTTTTTTTTTATTAGTGAAGTATGTCAAATTAGATGCAACTCCCTTGAGATATTGCCAGTGCCCAAATTATGACATTGTCTATGCTGACAGGACTACCAGAAGGTTCAGCACCTGGCCCTGCACGCCTTCCACAACACAGAAAATGAAGCCATGAGGGCAGAGAGCTGTTACCAGCTGGCAAGGGCCTTCCATGTGCAGGTACATACATCTGGAATCTTGATAAGAGGCGTTCTGGAGTTTTATTCCTAAATGCTTTCAGATATTTACCTGATTCTTTTGTATTTGAGTCTAACAGATCATGTTCAAGTTTAGTTGTTGTCCTTTGATATTTTTGGAAAAATTACGTGCCAAGGGCTTAGACATTTTCTCTAGAATAACAGTTTTACAGATTTTTTCCATAACACATCCAGAAACATACCATATTTTTGTTGTGTCAGATACTGACCTTATCTTTATGTGACTTACAAATCAAATTTTAGTTTTGTTACGGTCCATTGATTTTAGCTCGACTATTATATATGAAATATATATAGTGGAGCTATCCTACTCACCCCGGCATCGGCTTGAGCGTCTGCGTTAGCGTCAGCGTTAGTATGCAAATGTTAAGGTTTCGTACTACCCCAAATATTTTCTTTGTCCTTTGACATTTGCTTTAATATATTGCATACTTGTTTACCAACATGACCCTAACCTATGAACAAAAGCAGACAACTCTATCAAGCATTTTGTTATAATTATGGCCCCTTTTCCACTTAGAATATGCAGCAAATCTTAAAGTTTGCGTACTGCCCCAACTATTTTCAATGTCCCTTGACATATTGCTTTCATATTTTGCATGCTTGTTTACCAACATGACCCCAACCTATAAATAAGAGCAGACAACTCTATCAAGCATTTTGTCATAATTATTGCCCCTTTTATTCTTAGAATATGCATGTTATTGATAAATCTATGTTAAAGTTTGCGTACTACCCCCAAAATATTTCCTATATCCTTTGACATATTGCTTTTATATGTTGCATACTTGTTTACCAACATGACCCCAACCTATAAACAAGAGCAGACCACTGTATCAAGCATTTTGACATAATTATGGCCCCTTTTACACTTAGATAATTGAACATTTTGCTTAAATTGCCATAACTTTTTTATTTATGATCACATTTTATTATTACTTTGACAAAACAACACTTACCTGAATACCACAATGGATTCCGACCAAACAATACCCCACGCCCTACCCAGAATCCCTCCCCGCCCCCAACATCCCCCCCCCTCCAATTTTTTTTTTAAAACATCTAATAAATTTCCACACCCCACATTATACCCCCCTCTCACCCCCACCCCCTACCCCCCCAATTTTTTTTTTAAACATTATTTAATAAATGACCCCACCCCACATTATACCCCCCTCTCACCCCCCCTACCCCCCCCCCCCCCCTCAATTTTTAACCAGGTTTTCCGAAGGAAAAAACTGGTTATTAGATTGGCGAATGCGGGCGGGCTGGCTGGGGGGCTGGCGGAACAAGCTTGTCCGGGCCATAACTATGTCGTTCATTGTCTGATTTTAAAATCATTTGGCACATTTGTTCACCATCATGAAGGTGTGTCGCGCGAAATAATTACGTCGATATCTCCAAGGTCAAGGTCACACGTTGAGTTCAAAGGTCAAAAATGGCCATAAATTAGCTTGTCCTGGCCATAACTATGTCATTCATTGTGAGATTTTAAAATCATTTGGCACATTTGTTCACCATCATGGGACGGTGTGTCGCATGAAAGAATCACGTCAATATCTCCAATGTCAAGGTCGCCACGACTAAAAATAGATTTTTTTTAAAAACAAACTTACAAAGGGGGTTAATTTTGTTTGTTCATTTCAAAAGTTCAGTTTGAGTTTTCTCCCTTTATCAGATTTTTTTTTCACAATGAAAACCTGGTTTTGTGACAATTTTGTCCCTTGTTTTTTCCTTTTTTATTTTTGAAAGATCGTCTAATAAATAATTGAATTTGAACAATTTCCCCATGATGGCTTACGTTATACTGTTAAGCACTCTAATAGTCGAGCGCGCTGTCCTCTGACAGCTTTTGTTTTACCAAGTAACAGGCCTTGGACTTAAGGTAGTGCACCTCTAATGATTTCCCGCGATTTCTTCGAAGGTTGAAGAGCCTACTATTAGGTGCCGTAGCCTAGTGGTTAAGGCGATAGACTAGAAATCTTTTGGGATATTCCCGCGCAGGTTCGAATCCTGCCGACGACGTATACTTTTTTGCGACGCGTTTTATTTATTTTCTAACGTAATTTGATTTAATATGGCATATAAGCTATATTTATTGTTAAATATGTTGCAATTTTTATGCACATTTTTCAATTATTAAAATTAAAACAACGTTATGGCGAAATTGGGTGATTTACTGTTGAAAATACGAACCATGCATGTTGCATTTTTATTTTTATTTCAAAAAGTAAACGGTAAATCTGTCTAGTTCTTGGTATTTTTGCTGTATATAGTGTTTCTATAAAATCTAAGTTTAAAATATGACTTAAATGATACTATTTTGAATTTTATGACACTTTGTTTTTAACCGACCCAATTTTTACTTGGCTGAAATCACTTACATTTCATGGTGCTCTTCCATAGATAAAAATTTGTAAAAAATAAATGTCTGTAAAAGAATACTTATTTCATCTTGTTTAAACTTTAAACACCTTTACAGCATCTGTACACACCAACTGCATGCCCATATTTGGAAATTTGAATGAATTATGGAACTTTTATATACCCCAGGGGTGAAAATAAACTGGACAAAAGCCGAGCGTGGGTGTGGTTTTGAAAAAATCGGTATATTTTTTTAAAAAGCATGGAAAGCCTACCTACAAATTTGCATGTAGTTCAGTGAAATGATGCTGATTAAGAAAATAATTAATTAGATTATATTTGGATATGTGCCCATTAGAGGTGCACTACCTTAACAATTTTCTTAAAATAGCTGCTGTGGGGCTTCATAGTGCAGTAAAGGGCATTATGTTTCGTAAACATAGCTCTTGTTAAAAAATACAATGACATGTTTCTGTACAACAGTGAGATGTTGTGTTGTCGATTTTCAGGAAGATTATGACCAAGCCTTCCAATATTATTACCAGGCCACGCAGTTTGCATCACCCAACTTTGTGCTGCCCTTCTTTGGTCTTGGACAGATGTACATATACAGGGGAGATAATGAAAATGTGAGTGAAATTTGTGCTGCAAGGTTTTCTCCCTTACTGCATTCATAATTCTCACATTTTGTTGTCCCCTATCGGTGAAACCGGAGGGGACATATGGTATGCACTCTGTGTGTCTGTCTGTGAGTCTGTCTGTGATTCTGTTTGTGAGACTGTCTGTCACACTTTTCTAGACCCTGCGATAACTTAAAAAGTTCTTAATATTTTTTCATGAAACTTGAAACATGGACAGATGGCAATATGGAGATTATGTACGTCATTTCATTTTGTTCCTATGTCAAGAATTCTGGTTGCTATGGCAACTAATAAAGTCTGACAATGGTGAAATTTCACCTGTAGGGGGCCATATTGCTTGGCAATGTCTTGTTACTCATAATATATTTCTTTATCTTTTTTTGTGCAATAAAGTGAATAAATGAATTTTCATAAGCAATTAAATAAGTGATTCATAAATGACAATGGATGTTTTAGATGGGTGTACACATATTCAATATGTGTAATAATTTAACTGGAAATAAAGTAGGTAAACATTCAATTCACAGTTTGTAATAAATGTTATAAATGATGAACGCAGTGCTTTATACATGGTACAGGAATGTAATAAGTATGTTACAACACAGCTATGGTGTAAAGGCATAAGCCAATATTGCTGAAGATGTGCCAATATTGGTCAATGGCACGCCATAGAAGTGTACATATACCTATTATTCTCACACAAAAACATAGTTAAAACTTAAAATATAACACTTAAGCTTTGATTTCCATTTGTTAAACAGTTTGACATTAGGACCTTGATGAATCTTAAATCTTTCGCAGTCATAGTGCCAGGTATACTCATTATTGGCTCCAATTGCCAAATTGGATCTTTAGGACTATAATCATATAAACTATGTCTTACAGTTTGATATCCATTGTGTATGTGTATATGTTCCAGGCGTCCCAGTGCTTTGAAAAGGTACTCAAGGCCCAGTCACACAACTATGAGGCCATGAAGATACTGGGGTCTCTCTACTCCAACTCCAGTGACCAGGCCAGGAAGGAGACTGCTAAGGTGACACTTCTTGTGTTTGGCAGCTCACCTACACACTATGATCATAATGAGCTTTAGGGATAGCACAATATATCAGTGTGTTCGTGGTTTTGTTATCTGATAACATTTCCTCATTAACTGCAGCACAGAATTGTATGAAACTTGACATTAATATTTCTTAAGTGGTCCTCTATAAATACTGTTGAAATGGTTTCAGTTATTTGATTAATTTGGTCATTTGGAAATGCCTTAAAAATTCTGATCTGAAACCACAAATCCCAAAGCTTTATTATTTGGTATGTAACATCATCCAAAGAGCTTCTACAAAGTTTGTTCAAGTAACTACATCTGGTCAGAATTGGCCCTGCCCTGAAGTCACAAGGTTTTACCTAGACTTAAATAGGGGAAATTTTTAAAAATCTTTAGGTCTAAAACCTCAAAGCTTATGACTTTCATATCTTGCATGTGGTATCATCTAGACTTTTTCAAGGAAGTTTGTTTATATTATCCTGCTGAGTTTGAAACTGACACTTTCACTTGATTCATTAGTTTTACAAAGACTTGCATATCAAATACATTACAAAAATCTTCTTGTTTCGAACCACCAAAGCCTAAGGCATCATCTACAGGTCATCTACAAAGTTTGATTTAGTTATGCATCTGGGATTGAAACAAACCAAGCCCTCGGGATCACCATCTTTTAATAGTCGGTATACAGGGATAAGATTTTTGCAATATCTTGGCTGAGTTGGAAACTGGGGCCGGATGACTCTTAAAGCTAGGTTGCCAGGATAGCTCTTAAACAAACTTGTTACCACTCTAGATTCCCCATTTATGACTCAGTGGTGATGAAACTTGGTCTGACAATTTTACTGACTATATGAAGGTTATTTTAGTATTTGGGGAAAGTGGAGTCAAAAACTTGATCATGAGATCAAGTATTCAGCAAAATATATCTGTGATCTCAGGTGAGGGTTTAATCGCCAGCGTGGCAAAACTCTACTACCAAAGTTTGTTGGTGTCAGACAAGCAATCGTCTTCTTTACAAAACAGTACAGACTTCATGATTATTTTGTACACTCTGTATGATTATGCTGTACACACTATATGAAGTACAGAAGCAGTCCATTAATATCTTAAGGAAAATAATCTTTTTAAAACATACCCATAAGTTCTGAAGAATCCTAATTTTTCTAAGATTTTTTTGTGCATTCTAGTTTTTTTCTAACGAATAACACATAATTTTTTTATTAACATAAACATAAAATTTGCTTTCAGGCCCATCTCAAAAAAGTAACAGAGCAATTTGCAGATGATGTAGAGGCGTGGATTGAGCTTGCCCAGATTCTCGAGCAGTCTGATGTACAGGGGGCCCTGTCAGCGTACGGCACGGCAACACGCATCCTCAAGGAGAAAGTGGAGGCAGACGTGCCCCCAGAAATACTCAACAACGTGGCAGCATTGCACTTCAGGCTGGGAAATCTACATGATGCTAAAGTATGTCCTTCTCTGTCTTCTTTCTCATAGGCCAGGTTTAAGATGGCCCACTGTTAATAAATTATTTATCAGTAGTTTTGTTCCATTAATTATATGCAAAGTAGAATTAGTATTCAATAAATAAAATGGTCTGGTTAACTAGGCTTATTTCTGCATAAATGTTCATAATGAAGCCATCCATTCTTAAAAGTTTTTTCCTCTATCCCTCCTTAGAAATTCTACACGTCATCCTTGGAGCGTTCGCGCGCTGAGGCCCAGCATGATGAGACCTACTACAGCGCAATCTCCGTGACCACCACATACAACCTGGCACGACTGCATGAGGCCACGCACGAGTATGATGACGCTGAGAGGCTCTACAAAAATATCCTGCGTGAACATCCTAACTATGTCGACTGTAAGATAAAAGTGAACATGTTTTTCCCCCTTTTTCAGGCCTTCGCCAAGATATTGTTATTGCACCATGGCAAAGACTGCTATTTAGTAATCAGTTTATTAGCTCATCTGTCACAAAGTGACAAGGTGAGCTTATGTGACCGTGTGATGTCCGTTGTGCATGCGTGCGTGTGTGCGTGTGTCCGTCAACGTTTTGTTTGTGTAGACAGTAGAGGTCACAGTTTTCATCCAATCTTTATGAAATTTGGTCAGAATGTTTATCTGGATGAAATCTGGGTTGGGATTGTATTTTGATCATCTGGGGTCAAAAACTAGGTCACTAGGTCAAATAATAAACAAGGGACAAAATTGTCACAAAACCAGGTTTTCATTGTGAAAAAAAATCTGATAAAGGGAGAAAACTCAAACTGAACTTTTGAAATGAACAAACAAAATTAACCCCCTTTGTAAGTTTGTTTTTAAAGAAAATCCATTTTTAGTCGTGGCGACCTTGACATTGGAGATATTGACGTGATTCTTTCGTGCGACACACCGTCCCATGATGGTGAACAAATGTGCCAAATGATTTTAAAATCTCACAATGAATGACATAGTTATGGCCAGGACAAGCTCATTTATGGCCATTTTTGACCTTTGAACTCAAAGTGTGACCTTGACCTTGGAGATATTGACGTAATTATTTCGCGCGACACACCGTCCAATGATGGTGAACAAATGTGCCAAATGATTTTAAAATCTGACAATGAATGACATAGTTATGGCCCGGACAAGCTTGTTCCGCCCGCCCGCCAGTCAGCCAGCCAGCCCGCCAGCCAGCCAGCCCGCCAGCCCGCCCGCATTCGCCAATCTAATAACCAGTTTTTTCCTTTGGAAAACCTGGTTAAAAAACCTTGTGTAGACAATAGACAGTGATTTTTATTAGCTCATCTATTTTTTGAAAAAAAAATATGAGCTATTGTCATCACCTTGGCGTCGGCGTTGGCGTCGGCGTCCGGTTAAGTTTTGCGTTTAGGTCCACTTTTCTCAGAAAGTATCAATGCTATTGCATTCAAACTTGGTACACTTACTTACGTTCATGAGGGGACTGGGCAGGCAAAGTTAGATAACTCTGGCGTGCATTTTGACAGAATTATGTGCCCTTTTTATACTTAAAAAATTGAAAATTTTGGTTAAGTTTTGCGTTTAGTTCCACTTTTCTCAGTAAGTATCAATGCTATTGCATTCAAACTTGGTACACTTACTTACTATCATGAGGGGACTGGGCAGGCAAAGTTAGATAACTCTGGCATGCATTTTGACAGAATTATTTGCCCTTTTTATACTTAGAAAATTGACAATTTTGGTTAAGTTTTGTGTTTAGGTCCATTTTATTCCTTAAGCATCAAAGCTATTGCTTTCATACTTGCAACACTTACTAACTATCATAAGGGGACTGTGCAATCAAAGTAATGTAACTCTGACTGGCATTTTGACAGAATTATGTGCCCTTTTTATACTTAGAAAATTGAAAATTTGATTAAGTTTTGTGTTTAGGTCCACTTTATTCCTACAGTATCAAAGCTATTGCTTTCATACTTGCAAGATTTATGAACTATCATAAGGGGACCGTGCAGGCAAAGTTATGTAACTCTGACTGGCATTTGGACGGAATTATGGGCCCTTTATACATAGAAAATTGAAAATTTGGTTAAGATTTATGTTTTGGTCCACTTTACCCCTAAAGTATCATAGATATTGCTTTCATACTTGGAACACTCACAAACTATCATAAGGGTACAGTAAAAGGACAAGTTGCATAACTCTGGTTGTCATTGTTACGGAATTATGGCCCTTCTTTGACTTAGTAACTTTTAATATATGGTTAAATTTTGTGTTTCGATCCACTTTACTTCTTAAGTATCAAGGCTATTGCTTTCAAACTTCAAATACTTACATGCTATCATGAGGTTACTGTACCTGGCAACTTGAATTTTACTTTGACCTTTGAATGACCTTGACTCTCAAGGTCAAATTATTAAATTTTGCTAAAATTGCCATAACTTCTTTATTTATGATTAGATTTGATTGATACTTTGATGAAACTACTCTTACCTGACATACCACAATAGACTCCACCCAAACCATCCCCCGTGCCCTCCCCCCCTCCCCCTCCCCCCCCAATTTTTTTTTTTTTTTTTTTTTTTTAAGATCATCTCACAAATGACCACCACACCCTCACACTATACCCCCCCCACCACCCCCCCCCACCCCACCCCCCACCCCCATTTTTTTTTTTTTTTTTTTTTTTTTTTTTTTTTTAAGATCATCTCACAAATTACCCTCACACCCTCACACTATACCCCCCCCCCTCCCATTTTTCAAAACTGTTATGTTTGAAATACCGTCCAACCATCGCACCCAAACCCCCCCCCCCCCCCCCCCCCCCCCCCCCCCCCCGATTTATTTTTTTTTTTCGCTTTTTTGGAAGATAATGTAATAAATGTCCACAACCCCACACTATACACCCCTCTTCACTCCACTCCTCCCTCCTTTGTGATTGAAAATGAGAGTCCCTTCACCTTTAAAAAGAAAATAGATGAGCGGTCTGCACCCGCAAGGCGGTGCTCTTGTTTTATTTTGTTTCTTAGAGCCTGTGGCATTTGGATTGGGAAATTAGCGCGATAAACCATGAAATTGGGAAAAATAGCGCGATAAACCATGAAATTGGGAAACATTATAAATATGATTATAAGAACAGAATAAAAATTGCTAAGTTCATGTTTGACAGCATTTTTATATTATAAAGTGTTGCTTTCATGTCTCCTTACAACGTTTAGTTAATATCTTTCCACATGGATATTAAACTTGCAATAATCTATAGATTCTTAAATATATATGTACCATTATGATTTAATCATAATCTCTTTAAGAGTATGAATTTAATTCAGGATGTTTTTTAAAGTAAAATATGATATGGTGAAAACATTAACAAATATTAACAAACATGCTTAAGTGTTCTTGCTGTGTTAATGTTGTATTAAATGGAGCTAAAATAATACATTTCATTTGTTTACCTTTTAATATCTTGCACAATTGACATCCAGCGTGACAAACATAATAAAGCAGAATATGCATATGAATCTGATTACACACAGATCCACTAACATATAAATCAAATCATGTTTGTCTCTTTCCATTTTCGAAAGATACCCATCTTAAATGCTTTAACTTTGTGAGTAAACTAACTCCAATTTCCCAACACAGATTTCCGTGACGCACATTCACTGTGAAGATTTCTAATAAATATGTGTTGTTTTTCATCTCAAACGTAGTATTTTGCGTTAATTGACACACACATTAAATTATCTCCTAATAACCATGTGATGTCCGCTGTTAATTTTAGTGTTATTTATCATTTTCGCTGCTCATCGCAAACTTCTCGTCTGCTTGCTGCCATCTTGGACATGTGTAAAAACAGGCGTTAACAATCGGGATACATCGACTATCGACGGTATCCTCCACAATATAGAGAGAGATGTGTGGATAGCAACGTAAAATCGTATTCGGCTACATTCGCGAACATTCGTAAGTCAGTTGTCATTCAGCGAAGACTCGACAAGCTCGATCGGCACTCGTTCTACGAAATTAATGCTAAGTCACATTGAAATCTTATTGGCTTTATTGGGAAAATGTGGTCATTTTTGGGGAAATTTTGGTCAGATTTTTGGGGAAAAACTTCATTTTTTGCAAGTTGGAAGCAGCCAAATATCGGCGGTAATTTTGGGAAAAAAAATCACTGATAGAGGTCACAGTTTTCATCCAATCTTTATGAAATTTGGTCAGAATGTTTATCTTGATGCAATCTGGGTCGGGATTGTATTTTGGTCATCTGGGGTCAAAAACTAGGTCACTAGGTCAAATAATAGAAAAACCTTGTAAGAACCTTGTGTAGACTATAGAGGTCACAGTTTTCATCCAATCTTAATGAAATTTGGTCAGAATGTTTATCTTGATGAAATTGGGTTGGGATTGTATTCGGGTCATCTGAGGTCAAAATCTAGGTCATTAGGTCAAATAATAGAAAAACCTTGTGTAGACAATAGAGGTTATAGTTTTCATCTGATCTTAATGAAATATGGTCAGAATGTTTATTCTGATAATAACTGATTTTGAATCGTTACAGGGCTCCCGCTGCCGTTTGCTAGATTCGCCAATGGCGAAAATTAAGCAATTTCAGCGAATGAAATAAACGTTCGGCGAACATTTTTTTCCTGACAAATGCCGTCCCAGATAATAAACTCTTTTAGCTGTAGACTGTGCTTCAATATATCGCCGTGTTATTGACCCCTAAAATTGATACGCAGTCGGCATTATCACTGGTCAGAACCGGTCATCGAGACAAAGGAAAATGACTTGTGTGAAAACAAAACAATGGAGTAATCGTACATCTTATCGGCTTAAATAAACAATAACTGATTAAAGATTAAAGATTGCTGCCAATTTCAATCAATATAAGTAAAAGCCGTTAGCGAATTATCAACTTAGTCACACAATGAACGTAAGTAAAGAAGATGATAATTGATTTTAATTTTGAGAAGTTTGTAATGTTTGTAATGATTAAAGGCTAATTGTGTTACAATTGTGAATGACGATAGATGAAAGGGTATAAAACCTTTGACATTTTCGGCGAAAGTGTCGGAAATTGCGACTGCCATTATGGCGACCATAGGCAATAAGCGTCCTTTGGACTCTGACAAATCTAATGACACGGTCTAAAAAAAATCAAATCTGATTATAGATCATTCAAAGATGTTTGGCTTTCGGAATTCAAGTGGTTAGACTATAATGCAAAATATAAAAAAATGTATTACAAAATATGCATACAGTTTCAAAAATCAAATTCATTCACTTTGGGTGTAGTATGTTGAAAAACGACAACATTTCAAAACACGAAAAATCAAAAAGTAATAAAAAAGAATGACAATCAATATTAAAATGAATATACATGAACAATTTTTATATTATTAATAATATATTAACAATAACAATAATCAATATTAAAATGAATATACATGAACAATTTTTATATTATTAATAATATATTAAAAAGAACAATAATACTTTGTTATGTTCATAATAAATATATATTGACACTTTTAAAAATGAGGTTTTTTGTTTTGAAATTTAGCATATTTAATTTTGTTTATTTCAGATCACAAAGAGGCCTCACAAGCTTGAAGTCTAAAAACATCAATGACAAATGCGCAGGCTGCAGCAATATCCAAAAGTGAAGCGGCTGTAGTGTCGGCTATGACTAATGTGTACTTTGCTGCACAACATACTCTCGCATCATCGTTGGTTCCAGACCTGAACAGATTGTGTGTCTTGCAGGTAAAAAAATAAATAAAACATCTTGAAAACAAATTTGATTTGTTTTAAATTGATTGATTTTGTTTAGGTTTGCTCCAAATATTGAGCAAAATATACTTGAAAACATAAATTATATTTTCAGGATGCAAATTTGTATTAATATATTTTCAGGGTGCAACCCAGCTCAATGACCTTCGAGTTTACAGCCACACGTCATATGAACACAGCTGCGGTGTGTCGGAATTTCAAAACTGTATGGCAGACGTTCTGAGGAGTGATCTTCTCCAGAAGATACAAGACATCATTAAGTACAGTATCATGATCGATGAGAGCACAGACATTTCAGTGAAGCAAAATTTAGTGACCTATGTTAGACTTTTGGAAACTGATGAGTTTGGAATGGCTGAACTTCAAAGAGCAAATGCAGAGAGCATATATGAGAATGTAGTTAATTTGCTTGGTAGAAAGGGAATTGACATTCAACATCTCTCAGAAATTCTATTAAAATTGATAACTTGGAGAACTTGTTGATTTTGTCCATAGACAGCCCACCAATGGAAAAGCTTGATTTCAAACGTGCTTTCAAGATTCGGGCTGGATTGAAATTGAGGCGGATTATGGCCTTCAGCTAAAATGTATGTTCAGGATATCATGTGCTCATGTAATGTAAATTTATCATGTGCTTATTTTATGAACATTTGCTTGAGAAATGATGTGTGTGTATCTCTAAATGTTTTGTTGTACTGTTTTTTTTGCACGCATGAAGTGGATTATGGCCTTCTGCTAAAATGTATGTTCATGATACCATGTGCTCATGTGATGTAAATTTATCATATGCTTACTTTATGAACATGTGCTTGAGTTATGATGTATGTACTTCTATAAATGGTTTGTTGTAAACTGTTTATTTTTGTTATGCACACTTGATGATTATAGTAATAAACATATTAAAGCTTTGTTTTGTAGTATCTATCTTCTTTTACACCCCTTAGCCTAGACTTACAACAGGTGGTTCCTAATGCTTTGCTAAAACTTTGGCTACAGTTTCTAAAATTTGGCTACAAAAAATTACATTTTGCTAAAATGTTGGCTATAGAAATTTTTTGGCCAGGGGGAACCCTGATCGTATATGGGCCATCTGGGGTCAAAAATTAGGTCACCGGGCCAATGCTAGTAAAACCTTGTGTAGATCAAAGAGGTCACAGTTTTCATCACGTCTTAATTAAATTTTGTCAGAATGTATTAATTAATGAAATCTGGCTTGGGATTGTATATGGGTCTGATAGAATTTAAGTTGATGTGGCAAGGTTAGTCAGGTGAGTGATTCAGGGCCATCATGGCCCTCTTGTTTTTAAAGAGTTTTTTGTTGTTGTCTATATTGATTTTCGTATTACTCTAGTGCTAAAATAAAACATACACAAAAGATGATATTTGTAATTTTAGGAACATGGGGTACTGATCGTTTGCAAATTCAGGCACAGGACTGTATTTGTGTAGGTCTTTTAACATTTAAACAAAATAATTAATTTGGTAATTTTTAATTTGGATAATAAAAATCAGTGTTTTTATACTCTTGATTGAGTTGGTCGTATGATTTTCAGACAGACTATTATTTATTGCATTCCTAAGTCCTGTCACTCTAAACAGATAGATTTCCACAATTATTCAATAATTTGTAAGTTTACAGGAAAAAAATGTGAATTTATCATTTTATTTGAGTCAGAACTTTTTATTACAGTTCAGTAGAAAGTCTAAAACAGACCAATGCCTAAGTCCTGTAACATGTAGTTGTATTTTAAGTGTGATTCTAAATTCAATGTGTCTCTCTAAAGCTTGGGGTTATATTGACTCAAATAAATCTGATATGTAGACTTGGTGCCCTACTCCATAATCCTCTTCTTTGTTCATTTATTCCTGGATGTTAATATATTTAAAACATACCAATATGGGTATCCTAATGGTAGTTAAAATTTAGTAAATATTACTTAAACACTCGGCACTAAGTATTGTACTCTAGGCATAGATTTCAGGAAGAAATGACAATTTTAAGTTGAGGCATGATTATTTATGGTCCCCTAATTTTGTGATCTCAAGTCCTCAAACTGTGAGATGGAATTTGCGCGAACTTTTGCAACTTGATAAGTAGATGCTTGTTATGGAAGGATTTGTTGGAGAATTGTTTTTATGCCCCCGGTAGAGTGGCATATAGCAGTTGAACTGTCCGTCAGTCAGTCCGTCCGTCCGTCCGAAAACTTAAACATTGGCCAATAGGGCTGCAACGGGTACCAGAAATATCTGATGATATCGGATCCAACTTCAGATTCGTGGGTACAGATCCACCCCTGGAAATTTCGGTTCCGAATATTTATTTTCATAGCTGTATGTAACCTAGCGCTGTTTTCACGAGTATTGTTTTTAATACAGACTAGTTCTGTTTAAAAAATAAAAGATACGTATAATAGTCGATATTTATTGACATGTGACAGTCAAATAGCAGATCCTTCGGCTTTTATTGTATAAGTGTGTCATTGGCAGGGATCATATTTTTTTCGGTTTTGTCGGTCCTAGACCGATTGGGGTCATGAAAGACCGATTGAAAATCCCAAACAGTCGGTCCGATTCTGTTTGCTAAAATTCCCATGTCATGAAATCGATTACACAGTGTACATGCTAACACACCCTAATGACATTCTTATCTCGATTAGGTGTGATAAACCATTCGCTGCAGTCTCTAAACCGGTCAGGACCGGTTTATTGTACGTCAGACCAGGAATCAAAACCTTGAACAGCGGATTAAAGACGCATCCAAAAAGACGCGTCTGAAAGCACGCGCTGTACATAACTAAACAAAACATGCCGATACATTTTCCACCAGCGTAATAATCCTGTAGTATAATTATGAATGAAAGTCACGGATCTGATCGACAGAACAGCCGGAAGTTATTTTTATAGGCGGAACTTCACATAAAATAGTACACAAGAAAAATAATATACATTGTACAAATCTTTAGTTAAACCGTGTTAGAATCGAAATAATTCGTGTACTTTATAGTTTGTTGTTGAATAACCCATAACCGGAAAATTAGATGCGTGATTTCAAATGCTTAGCACTCGTGATTTAATCCCTACGCATCTAAACTATCGGCCTGTCAGTGCTCATTAGGGCTGCAACGAATCCAAAAAAATTGTTCAGATCCGAATCCGAATCCAAATATGGTATCTTACAGTTTTTCGGATCCGGATCCCTCAGATAAGGGAAAATTATAATTTTCTGTCTAAATTTAAGAAATCAATGTTTTTGAAGTATAATTGGACTAAAAAACATTAATCATTTATTACCAAACAACATAACACATGTCTCGTTTAACATTGTAGCAATGTCAAAATAAAACGAAACCTTAACACTTATTCATTTTATAGTTTGCTAATTTAACATACACTTTTCACTGTTCATACAGTTTGATGTTTGTTTTCAAAAAAATTAACAAATCAACATTGTCCGGGTCCAGGCAAGCCCTATGAGCACTGACAGGTCTCCTGCTGTGGAGAAGATTCTCTAACTGGGCATCGAGGTTCCTTGCATAACAAGATTGCATTTAAATTTAGTACATGACGAAATATGCTTTCAAGACAAAACATTATGCAGGAACACAATTTGACAGGTCCCGAAATTAAGCAAAATTTACCTGAATAACATTCCAGCCACACTGGATCCACTATCGTTGTTTTTAATACAACTCAGAAAGACAATAAGGATTGAAAACTTACTTATTGCCATTAGGAATTGCATTTGTAATGTGTAAATCCTCCATGATTTCGAATTAGTTTTGTTTTCTGCGCTCATTACGTAATGTCCAATGACCAGGGATCATATTTTCCCGCAACATCAATCGGTCTGGATGTAAATGGGGGAAAGTATCCGAAAATTTATGTCCGAAATCATGACAAATTACGTTAAAATATATACCATTGATTTCGCCATTCTTGAAGGTGGTATAATTAATGTACAAGTAAAATTCCAATAGGCATTTATTTTTAAACAGAACATACGAGTTTTCTCAACTGGTTTTTTAATTTGCGATTTGATTGTTGTTTCGCATGCTGTTTTATCAGACTTTTTTCATCATTGTCTATATTATTAATCTGTATACCGATGTTTTAAATCGTTGTCGACTCGATAATAGCTTACAAACATGCACTGAACCAAACAAATGTTTGTACGTAGGTTGGCTACTGAAAATAACAAAACCAAATAATTAAGAAATAATTCGTGCACGTTATTGTTTGTTGTCAAATAATCGACGGCCGATAGTTTAGATGTGTAGGGATTAAATCACGAGTGCTAAGCATTTGAAATCACGCATCTAATTTTCCGGTTGTGGGTTATTCAACAACAAACTATAAAGTACACGAATTATTTCGATTCTAACACGGTTTTACTAAAGATTTGTACAATGTATATTATTTTTCTTGTGTACTATTTTATGTGAAGTTCCGCCTATAAAAATAACTTCCGGCTGTTCTGTCGATCAGATCCGTGACTTTCATTCATAATTATACTACAGGATTATTACGCTGGTGGAAAATGTATCGGCATGTTTTGTTTAGTTATGTACAGCGCGTGCTTTCAGACGCGTCTTTTTGGATGCGTCTTTAATCCGCTGTTCAAGGTTTTGATTCCTGGTCTGACGTACAATAAACCGGTCCTGACCGGTTTAGAGTCTGCAGCGATTGGTTTATCACACCTAATTGAGATAAGAATGTCATTAGGGTGTGTTAGCATGTACACTGTGTAATCGATTTCATGACATGGGAATTTTAGCAAACATAATCGGACGGACTGTTTGGGATTTTCAATCGGTCTTTCTTGACCCCAATCGGTCTAGGACCGACAAAACCGAAAAAAATATGATCCCTGCCAATGACACACTTATACAATAAAAGCCGAAGGATCTCGAATGATCTGCTATTTGACTGTCACATGTCAATAAATATCGACTATTATACGTATCTTTTATTTTTTAAACAGAACTAGTCTGTATTAAAAACAATATTCGTGAAAACAGCGCTAGGTTACATACAGCTATGAAAATAAATATTCGGAACCGAAACTTCCAGGGGTGGATCCGTACCCGCGAATCTGAAGTTGGATCCGATATCATCGGATATTTCGGGTACCCATGGCAGCCCTAGTGCTCATAGGGCTTGCCTGGACCCGGACAATGTTGATTTGTTAATTTTTTTGAAAACAAACGTCAAACTGTATGAACAGTGAAAAGTGTATGTTAACGAGCAAACTATAAAATGAATAAGTGTTAAGGTTTCGTTTTATTTTGACATTGCTACAATGTTAAACGAGACATGTGTTATGTTGTTTGGTTATAAATGATTAATGTTTTTTAGTCCAATTATACTTCAAAAACATTGATTTCTTAAATTTAGACAGAAAATTATAATTTTCCCTTATCTGAGGGATCCGAATCCGAAAAACTGTAAGATACCATATTTGGATTCAGATTCGGATCTGAACAATTTTTTTGGATTCGTTGCAGCCCTATTGGCCAAAATTTTTGCTTTTTTGAAGAAAGCATTTTTGGCATGCATGTCTATCTTATGGAGCTGCACATTTTGAGTAGTGAAAGGTCAAGGTCATTCTTCAAGGTCAAAACTAAAAAAAATACAATCCAAGGGAAGTAATAAACTTTAAAAGGGAGATAATTTCTAAACCTGCCAAATGATATATTGAAATTTTATTTCAAAGCGGCGCAATAGGGGTCATTGTATTTCTGACAAACACATCTCTTGTTCCCTTTGTTTTTTTGTCTGCAGTAGAACATATTGTGTTTTTGTCTGCTTTTGTCAAAGATGAGTTGTCGGGGGCATCATGGTCCATGACACATTCCTAGTTTCCATAATGTGTGTTGCAACCCTGACTACTGGTAGTGTACCATATTGCTGCAGATGATATTGTTTTAGATCATTCTTTCTGCGTGTGCAGGTTACCTACGGCTTGGTTGCATGGCGAGAGACAGGGGGCAGATTTACGAGGCTTCAGACTGGTTTAAAGAGGCCTTACAAATTAATCAGGTAGGCTGTTGGACTTGTCTGCATCTTCAAACACACTCTGTTGTTTATCACTTGTTGGATTTTGCAAAAAAACAATATCACAAAATATTATCCTAATTAGTTTACCATCAACCAAATAAACACATGGCAACCAGCGGGCCAAGTTCTTTGTTATTTATGGGATGTGTTTCTGGAAATATATTTACACACAGGAGATATGGTGTACAAAATTTTATAGTTTTCAATGAACCTTTGAACTACTCTTTAATACATATCTAGCTGTTGGTTATTTTTAGGCATTACAGATTTTTATTATTTCTCAATAGGGTGTCTTACAAAAGATTCTGACATAAAAGAGCAAATACAAAACAATATTGTTTTCACCATTGTTTTTAGCTCACCTGAGCAAAATGTGCTCAATGGTCAGCTGTTGTAATCACCTTTTGTGTGTCGTCTGTCATTATCATTTGCCTTGTAAACACTCTAGAGCCACATTTATTGTCCAGTCTTCATGAATCTTGAAGAGAACATCAATTTCATTGATATCTTGGACGAGTTCAAAAATGACCCCCATCAGGGGGCGGTCAGTTTTCCATATAATGGCTTTAGTAAAACCTTGTTAGCACTCTAGAAGACATACTAATTTCCAATCTTCATAAAGCTTCGTCAGAACATTTGTTTTAATAATATGAGTTGTGTTCTGAGAAAACTGGGCATAATGCATGTGCATTAAATGTCGTCCCAGATTAGCCTGTGCAGTCCGCACAGGTTAATCAGGGACGACACTTTCCGCTTAAATGACATTTTTCGTTTATATGAAGTCTCTTCTTAGCAAAACTCTATTTTAGGCGGAAAGTGTCGTCCCTGATTAGCCTGTGTGGACTGCACAGGCTAATCTGGGATGAAACTTTACGCACATGCTTTATGCCCAGTTTTCTCAGAAAGCGACTCATATATTTGTTGATTTCGAAAATTGTGCAGGTCTAGTGAAAAACATGGCCTCCAAGGGCAGGGAATATTTCCTTATATGGCTATAGTAAATCCTTGTTAACACTCTAGAAGACACACTTATTGACCAATCTTCATTAAACTTGGCCAGAACATTTATTTTTATAATATCTTTGTTGGGTTCGAAAATGGATCCGGTCTGTTGAAAAACATGGCCCCCAGGCAGTAGGGCATTTTTTCTTTTATGGCTATAGTAAAATTTTGTATAACACTCTAGAAGACACATCGATTGTCCAATCTTCATGAAACTTGGCCAGAACTTTTGTTGTAATGATATCTTGGATGAGTTAAAAAATGATTCCAGTCTGGTGAAAAAATATCTTCATGAAACTTGGGCTGCACAGAACAGGTCAGTTCCTTTGTATCTCAGGCTGGCGACTTAGGGCCTTCAGGACTTGTTGTTCTTGTCAAACTGACCCCTTGAAATGAAAGAATTTATAATTTAATATAAAAATTAATATAAAATTGATTATCTGAAAGTAATAAACAAGTTGAATCAAAAACAAAAAGCCATTTATTAGCGAGACTTTTTAAATAAGGGTCCTGTTACCACCAGATTTTGTTTTAGGGACATAAATGTGATTGGCCAAATGCTTGTTACAATTGAATACTGCAAACTCATTGCATTGTATTGTGTTGCATTAATTTTTAGCTCGGTGTTCAGAGAAAACCGGAGGTATTGTCATAGCCAGCTTGTCGTTTTGTCCGCTGTCCGATGTCCGCGTCGTGCTAAAACCTTAATATTTTGTTAAGGTTTTGAACATTGGCTCTAAAATCAAATTGCTCCCACCTACAACTCTGAAACTTCATATGTAGATGCACCTTGATGAGTTACACGCCACACCCATTTTAGGCTCACTAGGTCAAAGGTCAAGGTCACTGTGACTTAAAAAAAAATAAAATCTGACAAGCTTTCATTTATTCACAACTGCATCCATAGCCAAGCGTGGCACCTGTTATGCGGTGCTCTTGTTATTCATTTTGTTGTTAAAGCGAAATAAAGACATATGGATTTGTATTGTTTTTTATAAGGGTGTTTTATCATTACGATGTGCTAGATAGATGGCACATGATGAACATGGCTAGCATCCTATAGTTACCTATGGACTAATTCTGTAAACAATTGCCTACCTACAGAAGCCTTTGTTTTTAAATTAGAAATCTGCCAATATATGTGTCAATGAAATCGTTATTTAAAAAAAAACAAGGAAAATTCGGAAATTTCTTGTAGGACAATATAATTTATTCCCAGTAACACAATTCATCCTGTGTTAGATTCCAATAAAAATAGTTTTGCAGAAATATTAGCATTTACCACAAAAATGACCATCTGGATTTTGTTATTTAAATGTTAACAGGACCATCCAGATGCTTGGTCCCTCATTGGTAACCTGCATCTAGCCAAGCAGGAGTGGGGACCGGGACAGAAGAAGTTTGAGCGCATCCTTGACCGCCCTAGCACCAAGGACGACGCCTATTCCCTTATCGCCCTCGGCAACGTTTGGCTGCAAACGCTGCATATACCCATGAAAGACAAGGCTAAGGTGAGGCTTGTTAGTTAACCTGAGCGTGTCAGTCAAAGGTGGGCAAGTTATTATGGTTATTTTTTTTCCGTACAATTACTTCTCTGAAGCAATCTTGTAAACTTTGTCTATACTTGGCAGGAATGTTGCTGGGTTTATTCTATAGGGAATTTCTTCAATTCAAGGAAATAACAATTACATTTAAGTACGAGTTATTTGTGCTTCATTGACCTATAAATATTGATAATTTAGACACTATTTTGATTCATGCTCGATAAAATCAATGGTGTGATTTAAAGAACTACCCAAATATTTTTGTTTTGCTGAGGTTTGTGATTCTTTTTTGGGGTTCTTTACTGGTAGGTCAAATTATGTTCTTTTTTTTATAGAAATCTCGTCAAGAGTCATATTTGTACCTTCTTATTAGCTCATCTATTTTTTGAAAAAAAATTATGAGCTATTGTCATCACCTTGGCGTCGGCGTCCGGTTAAGTTTTGTGTTTAGGTACACTTTTCTCATAAAGTATCCATGCTATTGCATTCAAACTTAGTACACTTACTTACTATCATGAGGGGACTGGGCAGGCAAAGTTAGATAATTCTGGCTTGCATTTTGACAGAATTATGTGCCCTTTTTATACTTATAAAATTGAAAATTTGGTTAAGTTTTGTCTTTAGGTCCATTTAATTTCTTAAGTATTAAAGCTATTGCTTTCATACTTGCAACACTTACTAACTATCATAAGGGGACTTTGCAGGCAAAGTTATATAACTCTGACTGGCATTTTGACAGAATTATGTGCCCTTTTTATACTTAGAAAATTGAAAATTTGGTTAAGTTTTGTGTTTAGGTCCACTTTTTTTCCTAAAGTATCAAAGCCATTGCTTTCATACTTGCAAAACTTACTAACTATCGTAAGGGGACTGTGCAAGCAAAGTTATGTAACTCTGACTGGCATTTTGACGGAATTATGGGCCCTTTTTATTCTTAGATAATTGAAAATTTGGTTAATTTTTGTGTTTAGGTCCACTTTTTTCTTAAAGTATCAAAGCCATTGCTTTCATACTTGCAAAACTTACTAACTATCGTAAGGGGACTGTGCAGGCAAAGTTATGTAACTCTGACTGGCATTTTGACAGAATTATGTGCCCTTTTTATACTTAGAAAATTGAAAATTTGGTTAAGTTTTGTGTTAAGGTCCATTATTTTCCTAAAATATCAAAGCCATTGCTTTCATACTTGCAACACTTACTAACTATCGTAAGGGGATTGTGCAGGATAAGTTATGTAACTCTGACTGGCATTTTGACGGAATTATGGGCCTTTTATACTTAAAAATTAGGTTAAGTTTTGTGTTTTGGTCCACTTTACCCCTAAAGTATCATAGATATTGCTTTCATACTTGGAACACTCGCAAACTATCATAAGGGGACAGTAAAGGACAAGTTGCATAACTCTGGTTGTCATTTTTACTGAATTATGGCCCTTTTTGACTTAGTAACTTTGAATATATGGTTACATTTTGTGTTTAGATTCACTTTTTACTTCTAAAGTATCAAGGCTATTGCTTTTAAACTTTAAATACTTTCATGCTATCATGAGGGTACTGTACCTGGCAAGTTGAATTTTACCTTGATTTTTGAATGACCTTGACTCTCAAGGACAATTGAATCTGTCCAAACCATCCCCTACCCCTACCCCCCATCCCCCCCAATCCCCCCTCAATCCCCCCCATTATTATTTTTTTAATTAAAGATCATCTAATAAATGACCACCACACCCTCACACTATACCCACCCCCACCCCAAAAAATTAATTTTTATGCACCCGTTAGGGTGGCATATAGCAGTTGAACTGTCCGTCAGTATGTCAGTCTGTCAGTCCAAAAAAAACTTCAACATTGGCCATAACTTTTTCACTTTTTAAGATAGCAACTTGATATTTGGCATGCATGTGTATCTCATGGAGCTGCATATTTTGAGTGGTGAAAGGTCAAGGTCGTCCTCTAAGGTCAAATGTCAAATTTATGGTGTCTGTCCGTCGGAAAATTTTAACATTAGCCATAACTATTTCATTATTAAAGATAGCAGCATGATATCTGGCATGCATGTGTATCTCATGGAGCTGAACATTTTGAGTGGTGAAAGGTGAAGGTGAAGGTCATCCTTCAAGGTCAAATGTCAAATATATGGCGTCTGTCCGTCCGAAAACTTTAACATTGGCCATAACTTTTTTAATATTGAAGATAGCAACTTGATTTTTGGCATGCATGTGTATCTCATGAAGCTGCACATTTTGAGTGGTGGAAGTTCAAGGTCAAGGTCATCCTTCAAGGTAAAAATAAAAAAAATTAAAGCGGCGTTCATATGAAGCTGCACATTTTGAGTGAGTGGTGAAAGTTCAACGTCATCCTTTAAGGTCAAGGTCATCCTTCAAGGTCAAAGGTAAAAAAACAAATAAAAAATTTCAAAGCAGCATTATCATGAAGCTGCACATTTTGAGTGGTGGAAGTTCAAGGTCAAGGTCATCCTTAAAGGTCAAAGGTCAATTTTTTTTATTCAAAGCAGCGTTATCATGAAGCTGCACATTTTTAGTGGTGTAGGTTCAAGGTCAACGTCATCCTTCAAGGTCAAGGTCATCCTTCAAGGTCAAAGGTCAAATTTTTAACCAGGTTTTCCGAAGGAAAAAACTGGTTATTAGATTGGCGAATGCGGGCGGGCTGGCTGGCTGGCGGGCTGGCTGGCTGGCGGGCTGGCGGAACAAGCTTGTCCGGGCCATAACTATGTCGTTCATTGTCAGATTTTAAAATCATTTGGCACATTTGTTCACCATCATTGGACGGTGTGTCGCGCGAAATAATTACGTCGATATCTCCAAGGTCAAGGTCACACTTCGAGTTCAAAGGTCAAAAATGGCCATTAATGAGCTTGTCCGAGCCATAACTATGTCGTTCATTGTCAGATTTTAAAATCATTTGGCACATTTGTTCACCATCATTGGACGGTGTGTCGCGCAAAATAATTACGTCAATATCTCCAAGGTCAAGGTCACACTTTGAGTTCAAAGGTCAAAAATGGCCATAAATGAGCTTGTCCTGGCCATAACTATGTCATTCATTGTGAGATTTTAAAATCATTTGGCACATTTGTTCACCATCATGGGACTGTGTGTCGCACAAAAGAATCACGTCAATATCTCCAATGTCAAGGTCGCCACGACTAAAAATAGATATTTTTAAAAAACAAACTTACAAAGGGGGTTAATTTTGTTTGTTCATTTCAAAAGTTCAGTTTGAGTTTTCTTCCTTTATCAGATTTTTTTTTCACAATGAAAACCTGGTTTTGTGACAATTTTGTCCCTTGTTTTTTTTTAAATCAAAGCTGCACATTTTGAGTGGTGGAAGTTTAAGGTCAAGGTCATCCTTCAAGGTAAAAAAATAAATAATTCAAAGCGGGGATCTCATAAAGCTGCACATTTTGAGTGGTGGAAGTTCAAGGTCAAGGTCATCCTTCAAGGTCAAGGTCATCCTTCAAGGTCAAAGGTAAAAAAAATAATAAAAAATATCAAAGCGGCGAATCATGAAGCTGCACATTTTGAGTGGTGGAAGTTCAAGGTCAAGGTCATTCTTCAAGGTCACAGTCACAGTCATCCTACAAGGTCAAAGATGAAAAAAATAATTTCAAAGCGGCATTATCATGAAGCTGCACATTTTGAGTGGTGGAAGTTCAAGATCATCCTTCAAGGTCAAGGTCATCCTTCAAGGTCAAAAGTCAAAATAATAATATTTCAATGCGGCCTTCTCATAAAGCTGAACATTTTGAGTGGTGGAAGTTCAAGGTCAAGGTCATCCTTCAAGGTCAAAGGTAAAAAAATATAAAAAATAATAATTTCAAAGCGACGCCATAGGCAGGGGTGTGATTTTTCTGCGGATTTCTGCGGATCTGGTTTTCCGGGGTCATGTCCGCGATTCGCGTAAATTCGAAAAAAAAATGGGCGAAAGTACGACGGAATCCGCGGGTATCTTTCATAAGCGGCCCGAAAAAACCCTCGGCCTGCAAAACCTCTCCGCATGTTACACTGGTATTCTGTCTTTGCATTTTTTGAAACGAGCTGTCATTTGCTGTCGTTTCCCAATCTTCCAATTATATCGGTCTTTTAAAATGTTTTTCATATTTCTTTGCTGATTCGATTGCAAATGGCGACTTTGTGAAGCGTTAATGAAGACGAACGAACGAATCTCACAAAATTTGGAGATTTAACAATTATTGAAAAACAAATTTAAATGGGAAAGGGAAGAAACAACTGTGGATATAAATCAGAAAGCGATACCACTTTCTGAATGGGTACGGAAGATCGACTGTCTTGGTAAGGCTTAAGTCATATTCTATTCATGTGAAAAAAAAATTAAACTACGTCAACTGTGGTTAATTGTCGTTAGTTGAACACTATCCTTTGTGATTGAAATTGAGTAAGGTCCCTACACCTTTAAAAAGAAAAATAGATGAGCGTTCTGCACCCGCAAGGCGGTGCTCTTGTATGAAAACTTATTTTTAGTGCAAATAAACACTGATCATCACATACACATTTTAAGCCACACTTATTAAACCACAATCGTGTCTTTCAGCTAAAGCGCCACCAGGACAGAGCCTTGGCCATGTACAAGCAGGTCTTGAGATATGATGACAGAAATATCTGGGCCGCTAATGGCATCGGTCAGTGAACTTTCTACCGTAATGTTTATTTCAATTGAGGAAACCTTGATGATGTCAGGTTACTATGTTTAGTCACAGTTTTATTTGTTGAAAGTAAACAGTTTCACAAAGGTCATAATAAGCAGGGATTGTATATAAACAGTTAAGCAGCAAAAAAAGGAGTATGGTGTTTGGGGAGAATGCATCGCACAGTACATCTTTGCTTAACACAACCTTTTTGGATTGCCTACATAAACACCCATAGCCAAGGTAAAATCTGTCAGATGTGAACAAATTGTAAATACAAGGCATAGTTATTCTTTATTGTAAATCATGAAATAACAAACACACATGATGAATAAATACTGTTAAAGCACTTGAGTTCAACCAATCAAAGACTTGTAAAGGTCAATGATAAGTTTGTTTCTCAATGAAATAAGATTAATTACAAATATATTTTCTTAATTCGGTTGATACCCATTAACAGACAAATTGCAAAAAGACAAAACCCAAATTATTTAACCTACCTGTGCAGGTTGTGTTCTGGCACATAAAGGCTGCATCAATGAGGCGAGAGACGTGTTTGCCCAGGTAAGGGAGGCCACTGCAGACTTCTGTGATGTCTGGCTGAACATTGCTCACATCTACGTGGAACAGAAGCAGTTTGTGGCAGCCGTACAGATGGTAAGTTGAGGGGAGCAGAACTTGATCAAATTTAAGGGAAAAAAATGTAGCCTGATAGAAATTTCTATAGGCAAATTGGTAAAATTTTAAAGTGTTGTGGCTTTGCCTTTCACAGGAATGTAGGCACTTTGTTGTAGGGTCCTGCTGGTCAATGACCTGTCCTAGTGAACACTATAATAAAAGCATTAATAACAGATATGAATTGTGGTCTGTGTAAATACAGATTTAATTGGGGCAAGATTCCACAAGTTTGATGACAACATGCTGATTTACCATTTTTTATCATTTGATGCAGGCTTGCTACATGTTTTTTGTTCACATGATAGTAAAAAAAATGGCTATTTATTTCATTTTCTTTTATGTTGACTGCAAAATGTTTAATAGCGTGATTGAGTGTGTGTGTCTTGCCTATCTTAACAGTATGAAAACTGCCTGAAGAAGTTTTTTAAGTACCACAATACGGAGGTGATGGTGTATCTGGGACGGGCCTACTACAAGTGTGGGAAACTGAGGGAATGCAAAAACATCCTCCTTAAGGTAATTAAAGCCTTATTGCACAAACTCTGTACTGAGTTATTGTTAGGCTGCATCTTGAAAAGCCATAATTGTTCTGAATCACCATGTTATTTTTAGGGTATTTTTGAGTGTTTTTTTTAGCTCACCTGAGCACAACTTGCTCATGGTGAGCTTTTGTGATCACCTTTTGTCCGTCGTGCGTCATCTGTCATGCGTCGTCAACATTTTGCCTTGTGAACACTCTATAGGCCACATTTATTGTCCGATGTTCATGAAACTTGGTCAGAACATTTGTCCAATTGATACCTCGACTGAGTTCGAAACTGGGTCATGCTGGGTCATAAACTAGGTCACTAGGTCAATAAAAAGAAAAACCTTGTGAAAACTGTAGAAGTCACATTTGATGCCCAATCTTCATGTAACTGTGTCACAATGTTTGTCTAAATGATGTGTTGGTTGAGTTCAAAAATGGTTTCGGTCCGATGAAAAACATGGCCGCCAGTTGGCGGGGCAGTATTCCTTATATGGCTATAGAGAAACCTTGTGAACACTCTAGAAGTCACAATTTTTGCCCAATCATCATGAAACTTGTTCAAAACATTGGTTTCATTGATATCTCGGACGAGTTCGAAAATGGTCCAGATTGGTGGAAATACATGGCCGCCAGGGGGCGGGGCAATTTTCTCTATATGTATATAGTGAAAACATGTGAACACTCTAGAAGTCACATATTTGGTCCAATCTTCATGAAATTGGGTCAGAACATGTGTTTTCTGGATATGACAGTTGAGTTCGAAAATGGTTCAGATCGGTAAAAAAACATGGCCGCCAGGGGGGGGGGGTCATTTTCCTTATTTTTATATAGTAAAAAAATGCTTGTGAACACTCTAGAAGTCACATTTTTTGCCTTATCATCATAATTTTTTTTCTAAACATCGATTTTATAGATATCGCCCATGAGTTTGAAAATGGTCATGATGTGTGGAAAAACATGGCCGCCAGGGGGTGGGGCAGTTTTCTTTCTATGTATACATGAATAGTGAAAACATGTAAACAGTAAAGTTAACAAAAATCTGATAAGCCAAAATGTTAAAGAAAGATAACCTGTACATACTTTAGATTTAACTTTCTTATAGTTAACTCCCTTGTTTAACCTGCTTCCCTAATCTATTTTAGTTCACCTCTTGAATTTGTTAGACCCCTTGGTTTGAAAACACTTAAAGGGTAAATACTTCAAAATGCATATTTTTCTATTATAATGACATTTAGGGCTAAGTTGTCATTTCTTGTGTAAATCTGTACTTATTGTTTTGTCACATTTGTTATCAGTTTGTAGCAAATTAATTAATCTATAATGGAACTATTACTGATAACCCATCTTTGAGAAAACTCCTACAGAGTTCCCCAGAGTTAAGATAATAACCCATCTTTGAGAAAACTCCTACAGAGTTCCCCAGAGTTAAGATAACTGATAAGAAAGATGAAATGTGCTCTTCAGTTTAATTTTCTGAGATCATGATATTATAAATTTGCAAATAATCTGATGAGAATGAAACAAATTACATGTTAAAGGATAATCTACTTGCACAAAATGTTGAATTATTCACTATATATTCTTAAGAAAGTAATCAGGTCATTATTCTTTTTATTTTGTAAATTACAATTTAGCTACATATGAATTAATAATCAATAACACAATACATATTTGCAGTTTTAGATTATGATAATTGTATGCAAATGTATTTATGAATAAGCATAAAATTTGAATCTGACTGAAAAATAACAGTATAAATTAATTGATAACGAGACTTTTAAAGGAGCCCGGACTTTTCCAGTTTATATTTATATTTTACTGAAAACATAGATATGACTTTATTTTACTGAAAACATAGAAATGAATAGACATGGATATGAATAATCTCCTTACTCAATATTGGATTGTAAGGAGTTCACAGTATATAATGTTACTATTCCCTTCTGTTATATGATACAATATGTACAGAAAAGGTATGCAAATGGTAAATATAACCGGTCTAATATTCATAGCAATGACGGTTTGAGAAAATACACCTTCTTTTATATAAGAGTAAAAGTTTAAACAGGCTTCTTTTTATATTCATTAAGGTATTTGCTGTATTTGTTTATTTTTAACGATGCTTAGATTCTTTAGACTTGGCTTGTACCTGTTCTTAATTCTCTGTCATTGTTCTTCATTTTTAGCTTGAATATTATATTTGAAATATATTTAGTAGAGCTATCCTACTCACCCCTGTTTCAGCGTGACCGTCTGCGTTAGCGTCTGCATAAGCGTCTGCGTTAGCGTCTGCGTTAGCGTGCAAATGTTAAAGTTTTCGTACTACCCCAAATATTTTTTTTGTCCCTTGACATATTGCTTTCATATTTTGCATACTTGTTAACCAACATGACCCCAACCTATAAACAATAGCAGACAACTCTATCAAGCATTTTGTCATAATTATGGCCCCGTTTCCACTTACAATATGCAGCAAATGTTAAAGATTGCGTACTACCCCAACTATTTTCAATGTCCCTTGATATATTGCTTTCATATTTTGCATACTTGGGTACCAACATGACCCCAACCTATAAACAAGAGCAGACAACTCTATCAAGCATTTTGTCATAATTATGGCCCCTTTTCCACTTAGAATATGCAGCAAATGTTAAAGTTTGTGTACTACCTCAACTATTTTCAATGTCCCTTGACATATTGCTTTCATATTTTGCATACTTGTTTACCAACATCACCCCAACCTATAAACAAGAGCAGACAACTCTATCAAGCATTTTGTGATAATTATTGTCCCTTTTATACTTAGAATATGCATATTATTGATAAATCTATCTTAAACTTTGCGTACTACCCCAAATATTTCCTATATCCTTTGACATATTGCTTTTATATGTTGCATACTTGTTTACCAACATGACCCCAACCTATAAACAAGAACAGACTACTGTATCAAGCATTTTGACATAATTATGGCCCCTTTTACACTTAGATAATTGAACATTTTGCTTAAATTGCCATAACTGCTTTATTTATGATCACATTTTATTATTACTTTGACAAAAAACACTTACCTGAATACCACAATGGATTCCACCCAAACAATACCCCACGCCCCTACCCAGAATCCCTTCCCCCCTCCCCAACCTCCCCCCCTCCATTTTTTTTCTTTTTAAACATCATCTAATAAAATACCACACCCCACATTAAAGCCCCCTCTCACCCCCCTACCCCCCCCCCCCCAATTTTGTTTGTTTGTTTAAACATCATCTAATAAATTACCCCACCCCACATTAAACCCCCCTCTCACCCCCCCCCCCCCCCCCCCCCCCCAATTTTTTTTTTGTTTCCTTTTTTATTTTTGAAACATCGTCTAATAAATGACCACACCCCACATTATACCCCCTCTCACCCCTCTCACCCCCCCAAAAAAAAAAAGAAAAGTTTTTTTCCTTTTTTTAGTTTGAAAGATCGTCTATATATTATTGAATATGAACAATTTCCCCATGATGGCTTATGTTATACTGTCAAGCACTCAAATAGTCGAGCGCGCTGTTCTCTGACAGCTCTTGTTCTAGTTCTTAGAATAAAAGTTAGTTATTTTCTTTAAAGCTGCTTTGGTTTTCACTTATAGATTAATTCTTTGAGTGTATTCAGGAGTATCTGACTGGACGCCTTTAGTTAATTGAATTACAACCAGTCAGTTGTGTTCTTTAATTAGATTCAATAAATATTTCCATATTACCTAAGTGCTCACAAAGTTACATAACTTGTAACCGTCCCATGACCGGTTCACTTACGTAAGCGAACAAGACCGCACTACCACAGCTGTTTATAGTGAAACATTGTGAATACTTATAGTCACATTTTTAGTTCAATTTGAATGACACTTGCTGATCTTCACAAATGGTGACAATCTTTATGAGCATAATATTTTTTGCTCATTGTGAACTTTTGTGATCACCTTTTGTCCATTTTCTGTCTTCTGTTGTGCGTCATAAATATTTGCCTTGTTAACACTGTAGAGACCACATTTATTGTTGGATCTTCATGAAACTTTGTAAGAAGATTTGTCCCAACATAATCTTGGACGAGTGTAAAAATGTTTCCAGTCTGTTGAAAAACATGGCTGCCAGGGGGCCATTTGTTGTTCATTCTTCATGAAACTTGGTTAGAACATTTGTTCTATTGATATCTTGGGCTGCAAAGAACAGGTCATTTCTTTTTATCTCAGGTGAGCGACTTTGGGCCTTTCAGGCCCTCTTGTTTAGCTCACCTGAGCACAATGTGCTCATGGTGAGCTTTTGTGATTGCCTTTTGTCCGTCTTGCGTTGTGCGGCGTCAACATTTGCCTTATTAACACTCTAGAGGCCACATTTATTTTCCGATCTTCATGAAACTTGCTCAGAAGATTTGTCTTAATGATATGTTGGATGAGTTCAAAATTGGTTACCTTTGCTTGAAAAACATGGCTGCCAAGGAGCGGGGCGGTTTTCCTTATATTGCTATATTTGGCTATAGTAAATTTTTGTTAACACTCTAGAGGCCACATTTATTGTCCAATCTTCATGAAACTTGGTCAGAAGATTCATCCCAATAATATCTTGGACGAGTTAAAAAATGATGCCCTTTGGTTGAAAAACATGAATGCCAGGGGGCGGGGCATTTTTCCTTATATGGCTATAGTAAAACCTTGTTAACACTCTAGAGGTCACATTTATTTTCCGATCATCATGAAACTTGGTCAGAAGATTTTTCCCAATGATATCTTGGATGAGTTCGAAAAAGGTTTTGGTTGCTTTGAAAACATGGCCACCAGGGGCGGGGCAGTTTTGCTTATATGGCTATATATGGCTATAGTAAAACCTTGTTAACACTCTAGAGGCCACATTTATTTCCAATCTTCATGAAATTTGGTCAGAAGATTGGTGTCGATGATATCTTGGATGAGTTCGAAAATAATTATGTTTTCATTTACTGTCCGATCTTCATGAAACTTGGTCAGAAGTTTCATCTCGATAATATCTTGGACGAGTTCAAAAATGATGCCAGTTGGTTGAAAAACATGGCTGCCAGGGGGCGGGGCATTTTTCCTTATATGGCTATAGTAAAACTTGTTAACACTCTAGAGGCCACATTTATTTTCTGATCTTCATGAAACTTGGTCAGAAGATTTGTTCCAATAATATCTTGTTATCTCAGGTGAGCGACTTTGGGCCTTTCAGGCTCTCTTGTTTTACATTTCCTGTCTCTGACAAGCAAAGGGCTCGGGGCTTGTTTTACATTCCCGTGAGAAAAATGTTTTCAGGAAAATATTTGTTGTTAACGCCAGCTAAAAGTATATGTTTCAATATTAAGATCACACAGAACGCTAGTTAAATAAAAAAATTGTTTTAATAAAGCTGGGTTCAACGCTTTTTTCTTCTATATTTCCGTTCCTGGCAGTGTGTAATTTTATTTTACAGGCACGTCATGTTTCGCCCAATGACACTGTTCTCCTGTACAACATTGCGTTGGTCCAGCAGAAATTAGCCACCTCAATTCTCAAGGATGAGAAGAGTAACCTGAAAACTGTTCTGTCAGCTGTCAGGGACTTGGAGCTGGCACACAGGTACGGCGCATTGGAAACCTTGGGCTAACAATAGATAGCTCAATAGTCCTTTGTTAACTCCCAATTACTTTAAGATAAATTACCTTAGATCCATGAAAGCCATTACAGTTTCAATACACAGCTGCAAATGTGATTATGCCATTGTATTATTGTTCTTAACCCTTTCAGTGCGGGAACCGAATTTTAAAGGCCTGTGCAAACAGTTTGGATCCAGATGAGACGCCACAGAACGTGGCGTCTCATCAGGATCCAAACTGTTTACTATTCTGATAGTATTCTTTGAAAAAAATCGAAGAAAATGCTAATTTTAGAAATTCAACAGACGACATTTAAGCAGACGACAAATTTCCCAGCATGCAAAGGGTTAATAAAGAATGATTATGATATCTCTATTTCAAAGCAAGTCTTAGAACAGTCTTACCTAAATTGCTTCTGGTTTGCACAATTTATTTTACTTCAGTGACTATGCGCACTTGTATTTCTTCTCTTGCAGATATTTCTCCTACCTTAGTCACCATGGTGACAGGATGAAGTTCGATCTGGCCCAGGCTGCAACAGAAGCCAGGTATGGTCACTCATCTATGACATGTCATTCTTGAAGGTCGGACTTACTTGGTTGTAGTTCTTGCTTTATCTCAAGTATGTGTGCATGTATTTGCAAGTATCTAATTTAATGAAATGAAAATACGACTGGTTCATCCTAGCCCAAAATTTAGGGAGGAGTGACTTCCCATTTTGCCTCTTATGAGCTACAAGTGACTTTTTCTTTGCAAATTTTAGGAACAAGTTTCATATCAACTATCAACTTAATTGATGAATTAAGGTTATTGTTTTTACGCTGATGGAGTGTTCTTACTATCTTGTCAGAGGCAATCCTTACTTAACATTACATAATAAAAACATTCAAATTATTCTGTTATTGTATATATAGAAACTAGTAAACAATTCTTTATTTCAGCAAAAATATTAATTTCTATTCAGAAATTAATAAGTCTATTTTATTTTAAATGAAATTATCAACACAATTAAAATTACCATTGCTTTAAATTATTGCCATAATGCTTTTTAGTTAATGTGAATATATACATGAAATTTTAATAGACTGATAAATTTCATTTTGGTCTGTGAAGTGTTGGCAGATAGTGAGTCTGAATATGTGACACTTTTAGCTTTCAGAATGTTTGCAAAATGTGCCCCACCCAGGGGTTAAATTCTTCAAAGTAAAAAAATAAAGCTCATCTCAGATAAGTCTAGTATTACAAAGTGGCTTTAGGTATCAATTCAGGCCAAAAACAGCCCTTTAGTCTTGAAAGAGTGCAAATCTGCTAACATGCTTGCTTCTTGCCAGACAATGCTCTGACCTGCTGAGCCAGGCTCAGTACCACGTGGCGCGGGCTCGCAAGATTGATGAGGAGGAGCAGGAGTTGCGCAAGCACCGGGAGGAAGAGCGTGAGGCACTGCGCCAGAAGCACAGTGAGCAGGAGGCGGTGCGACGGCGCCAGAAGGAGGAGAAGGAGAGGATGATGATGGAGAAGAGGCAGATCTACGTGGAAAAGGCCAAGAATATTGTGCTGGAACCAGAGCCAGAGGAGCGCAAGTCCTCCAAGAGTTCAAAGGTGAGACAACTGCAGTTCAAGGAGTTGTTCCAAATTTACATGGTAATAACTATTACATATAATTATTTTGTTTCTTAATACTCTTTTTCAATTGGTTAACTTTTGAAACCAAACTGTCAACACTTGCAACTGTTCTCTTTGGACAAAGTTGATATATTCAATTGTGATTTTTTTGGAAAAAATGTTATGTACTACATTACTGCATTCTTTTTTGGGGCACTTTCTAGCAGATTTTAAGATTACTATATAAAACTCCAGTAATTATTATGTAGTTTAGTAAATAATTTGTGTTAATGTAATTTCAAAATATATATTATAATAAGGATATCAAATAAAGTTGTTTTTATGACCCCTGTAGGTTGGCATATAGCAGTTGAACTTTCCGTCAGTCGGTCTGTCTGTCTGTCAGTCTGTGCGTCAGTCCGAAAAATTTAACATTGGCCATTACTTTTGCAATATTGAAGATAGCAACTTGATATTTGGCATTAATGTGTATCTTATGGAGCTGCACATTTTGAATGGTGATAGGTCAAGGTCATCCTTCAAGGTCAAAGGTCAAGAAAATAAAAAAAAATAAAAAGAATATTTCAAAGCGGCACAGTAGGGAGCATTGTGTTTCTGACAAACACATCTCTTGTTAGCTCATCTATTTTTTGAAAAAAATATGAGCTATTGTCATCACCTTGGCGTCGGCGTCCCGTTTAGTTTTGCGTTTAGGTACACTTTTCTCATAAAATATCAATGCTATTGCATTCAAACTTGGTACACTTACTTACTATCATAAGGGGACTGGGCAGGCAAAGTTAGATAACTCTGGCTTGCATTTTGACAGAATTATGTGTCCTTTTTATACTTTGAAAATTAAAAAATTTTGGTTAAGTTTTGTGTTTAGGTTCATTTTATTCCTTAAGTATCAAAGCTATTTCTTTCATACTTGCAACATTACTAACTATCGTAAGGGGACTGTGCAGGCAAAGTTATGTAACTCTGACTGGCATTTTGACAGAATTATGTGCCCTTTTTATACTTAGAAAATTAAAAATTTGGTTAAGTTTTGTGTTTAGGTCCACTTTTTTCCTAAAGTATCAAAGCTATTTCTTTCATACTTGCAACACTTACTAACTATCGTAAGGGGACTGTGCAGGATAAGTTATGTAACTCTGACTGGCATTTTGACGGAATTATGGGCCCTTTATACTTGAAAATTTGGTTAAGTTTTGTGTTTTGGCCCTTTTTACCCCTAAAGTATCATAGATATTGCTTTCATACTTGGAACACTCGCAAACTATCATAAGGTGACAGTAAAGGACAAGTTGCATTACTCTGGTTGTCATTTTTATGGAATTATGGCCCTTTTTTGACTTAGTAACTTTAAATATATGGTTACATTTTGTGTTTAGATCCACTTTACTTCTTAAGTATCAAGGCTATTGCTTTTAAACTTTAAATACTTGCATGCTATCATGAGGGTACTGTACCTGGCAAGTTGAATTTTACCTTGACCTTTGAATGACCTTGACTCTCAAGGTCAAATAGTTAAATTTTGCTTAAATTGCCATAACTTCTTTATACCCACCCCCCCCCCCCCCCCCCCCCCGAATTCCGCCCTCAACCTCATTATTTAAAAAAAAATAGAAGATCATCTCATAAATGAACAACACACCCTCACACTATACCCCCACCCACCCCAAAATTGTTTTTTATGCCCCCGGTAAGGTGGCATAAAGCAGTTGAACTGTCCGTCAGTATGTCAGTCTGTCTGTCTGTCCGAAAAAAACTTTAACATTGGCCATAACCTTTTCACTTTTTAAGATAGCAACTTGATATTTGGCATGCATGTGTATCTCATGGAGCTGCACATTTTGAGTGGTGAAATTTTAAGGTCAAGGTCATCCTTCAAGGTCAAATGTCAAATTTATGGTGTCTGTCAGTCGGAAAACTTTAATATTGACCATAACTTTTTCAATATTGAAGATAGCAACTTGAAGTTCAATGTCAAGGTCATCCTTCAAGGTCAAGGTCATCCTCCAAGGTCAAAGATCAAAAAAATAATATTTCAAAGCGGCCTCCTCAAAAAGCTTCACATTTTGAGTGGTGGAAGTTCATGGTCATGGTCATCCTTCAAGGTCAAAGGTAAAAAATAATAATAAAATAATAATTTCAAAGCGGTGAAATATGGGGCATTGTGTTTCTGACAAACACATCTGTTGGTTTTTTCAAACATGGTTAAAAAACACAAATATTTATTTTTATTATTTTATTTTTGAAATACCGTCCAACCATCCCACCCACACCCGCACACTATACACCCCTCTCCACTCCACCCCTCCCTCCTTTGTGATTGAAATTGAGATAGGTCCCTTCACCTTTAAAAAGAAAAATAGATGAGCAGTCTGCACCCGCAAGGCAGTGCTCTTGTTCATTATGTGTATTTATGAGTTTTGAAAGCAACTATAGGTAACAATCTTAAATTTTCAAATTTAAATGGAATATATAAAATATGAAGATTTCACATGATTTTTAGCTCACCTGAGCACAACGTGCTCATGGTGAGCTTTTGTGATCGCCTTTTGTGCGTCGTCCGTCGTGCGTCGTCAACATTTTGCCTTGTGAACACTCGAGAGGCCACATTTATTGTCTGATTTTCCTGAAACTTGGTCAGAATATTTGTCCCATTGATACCTCGACTGAGTTAGAAACTGGGTCATGCTGGGTCAAAAACTAGGTCACTAGGTCAAAAAAAAGAAAAACCTTGTGAACACTGTAGAAGTCACATTTGATGCCCAATCTTCATGTAACTTTGTCAAAATGTTTGTCTTAATGATATGTTGGTTGAGTTCAAAAATGGTTCCAGTCCGTTGAAAAACATTGCCGCCAGGGGGCGGGGCAGTATTCCTAATATGGCTATAGAGAAACCTTGTGGACACTTTAGAAGTCCCATTTTTTGCCCAATCATCATGAAACTTGGTCAAAACACTGGTTTCATTGATATCTCGGACGAGTTCGAAAATGGTCAAGATCGTGAAAAAACATGGCCGCCAGGTGGCGGGGCAGTTTTCTCTCTCTATATATATAGTAAAAACATGTGAACCCTCTAGAAGTCACATTTTTGGTCCAATGTTCATGAAATTTGGTCAGAACATGTTTTTTCTGGATATGACGGTTGAGTTCAAAAATGGTTTGGATCGGTAAAAAAGCATGGCCGCTTGGGTGGGGGGGGGGGTCATTTTCCTTATATTTATATAGTAAAGCAGCTTGTGAACACTCTAGTTTAGCATGTCAAGGGAAGTAACTGCAAAATGGCTTTTGAAAAATTATGTTGAATTGACAGAGTTGTCTCCCTTTTTAAAATATTTTTTTTTAAGCACAAGAAGATTAATTTAAGTGGAATTAATTATAAATGATAGTTTTACATTCTGGAAGATAGCAAACTTTCGAATATGTTTTTTATTGTTTGATGATTCTGTACAATATGGCATTCTTTTGTCAAACGATTAAAGCGAGACTATACGATTTTTATATGTGTTAAATTGTAATATATTGATAAATACATGTTACAATAACACAAAATAGGCAAGACATTGAAGATGAATTTCATAAAATTTCTGCAAAGACGAATTAGAGCCCTGAGCCGATGGTGACGAAGATATTTCGTGCATATTTTCCTACAATAACCGAAGAATTCGTCTGTTTATTAGGATCGTAGTAAGTGTTTTTGTGTCGTATGAAAAGACATCGCTGCAGAAATTTAAAAACAACCATTCAACTAAATTAAGATTGACATCGTACATGCATGATATACATTCTGGCATATACGACTTTACAGACATTTTTGATTTCAGAATTAAATATCTGGCTTATTTTGCATTTTTCGACCCATGTTCTTCTCAAATTTTATTTTAAATAATATTGAAATGTAGAGCTATGACCTTGTTAACACTCTAGAGGTCACATTTATTTTCTGATTATCATGAAACTTGGTCAGAAAATTTTTCCCAAAGATATATTGGATAAGTTCGAAAATGGTTTTGGTTGCTTTAAAAACATGGTCACAAGGGGCGGGGCATTTTTCTGAAGATTTGTCCCAATGATATCTTGGATGAGTTGCAAAATAGTTTTTGTTGCTTTAAAAACATGGCCACCAGGGGCGGGGCATTTTTTCTTATATGGCTATATATGGCTTGTGTAAAACCTTGTTAACACTCTAGAGGCCAGATTTATTGCCCAATCTTCATTAAATTTGGTCAGAAGATTGGTTTCAATGATATCTTGGATGAGTTTGAAAATAATTATGTTTGCTTGAAAAACATGACTTCCAAGGGGCGGGACATTTTCCTTATATGGCTATAGTAAAATCTTGTTAACACTCTAGTCCATGATTTATGAAGGATCCAATCTGTTCATTCTGCAAGTACTGGATCGCTATGGGTCGGTACGGGTTTTAGAATGTAAGGAAGGCAACTGCTACTAATCTGCCGCCAATTTGTCTACTTCAGTTTTTGTTTACGCATTATGCCATTTCGGTGCTGACATGTTGAAATATGCCAATGAATAAGTGCATTTTTCAGAAAGGGTGGCTTTTGAAGTACCCTTGGGTTGTTGACAACGCCCATTCTAAAGTCAAAGCATCTGGTAAAGTATGCAGAACAGATATAGAAATCGCTAGTTTGAGGGAATCGGCCACCAGAAGAGTGAACATTAAGAATATATATTCAATACAAATAACAAGTTTTGTTTTGGTATTTGTAATGCCTTTGGTCAATTACTATATCATAAGGAAATATCTTACTTTTGAATAAACAGTTGTTACTGTAGCAGGGAAGTGCAGACTGTTGTGCAGGCATTGAAGAATCCACTCGACCGCTCGCATATGCGAGTGAAGTTGACGGTCGAGCGAGAAAAGTTTGTTAAATATTCGACCGACCGGGCGAGTGCTGTTTTTCAAGTTTAGAAATAAAAATTCAGCTCCAGAACTCCTGCCACATCGAACCAAATTGCAAACAATTTTTTGAACAAACAAAAAATAGGTTTAGTACACAAAGAAACTGCACTTTCGTTTTGACAATGAAAAATGACGTTACGGGCACAGTAAAAATAATTTTCGAAATTGGCTGCGCTCTTTTCGTAGGTGTCAGTGCTCTTAGTTAGTCGATTAAAAGTGAAAAAAAGAGTAAAATATATTGGTCATTCTGTGAAGAATAAGATTTCATTTTTAGATGGTCGCCTAGCGACCATCTAATTTGGTTAGTAAAAAATTCAGGTCGATACAGCTTAGCTACTAGGAGCCCAATACCCGCTTACTATGTGTATCCGCGCAAGAAAGAGTTGTATAATTTATGCAAGAGGTTTAAGTTCTCCAATTATATTCATTCACAAATGGAAACATGATATTAATATCGTGTTCAATGCAACAGTTTCGAACGGTGCTTTTATAGAAAAGAATCAATAAACAATGTTCTAATTGTACGTGTCGCGGAGGAGATTGTTTATGAATGAATAAAATAGTCCACTTTCTGCAGCGTCTTCATGACGTAGTATTTTTGCTCAGTCCATTCATAATATGAGGCTATTGATAGATGCGCCTTTCGATAAACAAAGGAAAGTCCACGGGCGATAACAACGCAATAGGTTACGCTCTCACATATACCTCAATGACGTAGTACAGGTCGTAAATTGAGGCTATTAATAGATTCAGGAAAAAGTTAACGCTTATTTATATTCTCAATTTATAAAACGTTGAACATAAGTTCAACAATAACTTCAGCGATACAATAGACAAAAACAAAAAAAATGTTTCATAATCGCTATAACAAACAATTTATAAAAATAATACGAATGACCTGTTTCGTAACCTCGTTCATGCTACTACAGCGGGTATTTCTGGAAAATGTTCTTTGGTTCTCAACAGATAGCGGCGATCTTGTATTTACAGGTGCTAGCAACGCAATAGTAGTAGGTTAGTAGAAGGTTTAGCTTTGTTTATATTCACAGTTCTCTATACATAGACAGTTGATTATGAGTTCATCAATTACTACAGGCATACTATAGGCAACCTCGGAAATGCTTTATAATCGCTAAAAACGATAACAACTAAATATATTATATGAAATATATTTATAACAATAAATATCTTTTAAAAATGTAGTCGGCGTATACGCTGACTTTGAAATAAAGTTTGCAATTTACTTTTCTAAATAAATAAATACAATTAAAATAAAGTTAAACTATTGTGTTGTGTTTTTCACTTGTACATTGCATATTCACCGCATGAAATGTGTGTTAGCATTGTCAAACCACACATTACTGTGAGTAGATAAAAAATATACTAAGGGAGAGCACTTCATATATGTCCTCATATGCCTTGTTATGAGTATCTTTCTTCACTATCGAAATATATCGTATGTTGATATTTGATTTAAACTTAGTTTTCTTTCGACACATTTAAATCACACGTCAATAGCGCCGTCATGGGAAAATGGGTCTTATGCGTTTCGGCAAGCGTTTGTTAAACCCAACATGTGCTTTTGCGCAGTCAGGCCATAGGCGATGCTGTTCGCTATAAAATCACTCAATATGTTATGTTTCTTTTTACCAGAAGGAGAGATAGCTGAGTGGGCTATTTATATGATGGGCGCATATGGAATAAGACCCATTTTCGCATGACGAGGGTCATTACAAATCTAATTGCGAATTAAAAATGCCACATTTAAGAACAATGCGTTTTGATTCAAAACTGTAAATACTGGCAGCCTATCCATACATTAAGGAATGATTTCCAGAAGTGCTGACCAAGTACGGCAAACATTTTGGTATGTTAATTTAACGATTTTCTCTTATCGTGACACTATACTATTTCACTAATGATTGTGTTCTCATCTTGGAGGAGGAAGTGAATTTCTGCGAGATGGATTGTAACGCGTAATTGTAACAGGGCCACAATTTGTGTCGTTTGAGCATACAGAGAGTAGTCCGGAATTCATTACACTGAACAGTGCTACATCCTTTGAATTGAGCACATACGCAGTGATGTAGCAAAAATTCAGAGGTTGTATCTCGAATCAGCTTTTTAAATATTTTAAAATATTCATGCGTGTATGTTGGCGTTATGTAAAGGTCACTAAGATGCAAACTGAGTAAAACAGCTATGCCTAAAAGCGCATTAGTGCTCTATACCTATGTTTATGTCAGCGTTGTTGACACTGTGTGAACTGCTCGGGTAACAAGTAAAGCATTAACAGCGATGTTTATATACTTTTATTCCTCCATATACAAGATACGAAGATTATCGTATATTTTGAATTTGTATATGGTGTCAAAAATCAAAAGTTTTGTACACGGAACTTTCATTATGAAGTTATATTCTTGGTGAGATAGTTATTTGATATTAGAAAAAATATTCCTTTAATATGATGGTGACTGCAAATTTTCTTTATATTAAGTTCTCATTACCATTTTCATCATACTTTCTATGCTTTCAGAACGTCCAAAAAGCATGTTGTTTTTATTTTGTCTAAGTTATTTTTTTCTTTTATGAAATAAAAAGGATGATAAAAAGTGCACACAAAACTCGACCCGTGCGCTATGACACACACTTTATAAAGTTGAATGGGGTGTGTTCATTTCAAACTTGCGATTAATTTTCAAAAATGAATTGCATGTTAAATTATGCAATAGCTAACATCTTCAGAGCCTTCAGCGCTTTGATAATGTAAATATCAATAAAAAAATACATAACTGGTTAATTATAATACTTCTTATATTTAATTAAAATAAACAGAAACAATAATTATTAATAAACAGAATAATTTGTGATCAGAAGCCTTAGCCAAAATTTACCATATTGTAACCATTTGTCAATCAATAGTTAAAGTTTGTCTGAAGTATTAAAACTCAGCATTTAAAATATCTGCAAGGGGGTGGAGACACGGAACAGAAAGAAAAGTCATCAAAACGAGCATCAGAAGTTTTTTGAGAAAAGGAAAAAATTGCAGAAAATATAAGGAAAGCAAATTAAATCCATCAGATAATGTAGTTAATTAGTTAAATACCCCCACTTTTCAAAGCATGGGGGTAAATGGTCAAATTTTGCCTTGCTTGAAGGGTAAGTTGCTAATCGAATACAGGGTACAGACACACTACTTCAATCATGTTAAACACAATAAACCATTAACTATGTGTACTCCAAACATTATCAGCCTTGTCTTGTTGGCAGATTTTACATTTAAGACGAACTTCGTCCTTATCGTCCACCACCGTGAGCCACGGAAAACTTTTTTGCCAACTTTCAACAGTTGTTTTATTAGCGTTTAAGTGTATCCTTTTTGATTTGAAAACAGGGGAAATGAAATCATACAGTATTGACAGTACAATGTTTTAACTTGATACAACCTTTGCTGTATAAAAAGAATCAGTTTTACTTTGAGAAGTAATTAGTTTTGGCCAATTTGGTCAGAATATTGGTCTCAATGATATCTTGGATGAGTTCGAAAATAATTAATGTTTGCTTGAAAAACATGGCTTCCAAGGGGCGGGGCATTTTTCCTTATATGGCTATAGTAAAATCTTGTTAACACTCTAGAGGCCACATTTACTGTCCGATCTTAATGAACTTGGTCAGAAGATTCATCCAGATAATATCTTGGAAGTGTTAAAAAAATGATGCCAGTTGGTTGAAAAACATGGCTGCCAGGGGGCGGGGCATTTTTCTTATATGGCTATAGTAAAACCTTGTTAACATTCTAGAGGTTTATTTTCTGATCTTCATAAAACTTGGTCAGAAGATTTGTCCCAATACTATCTTGATATCTCAGGTGAGCGACTTTGGACCTTTCAGGCCCTCTTGTTTTAAATTTACAAATACATTTAAACATACAATGAATATTGATAAATGAACGTGAATACATTAAAGATAAAAAAAATGTTTTTTTATGAAAAAGCGTAATGTGGTTCTGTGCACTTGTTTCTTTTTACAACTTTTTATATTGTACAACATGCCGCGGTGAGTGGTATTTGGCGCTTCAGAGTTTTGTTTGCTATTATATAGAAAATACATAGTTGGTGCCCAGATGGATAAAGTCAATCGAGTGAGGTAAGAAAAAAAAAATTAGGGGGAGCTTTACCAACCAGTTATTCGATTTATACAGCTTAATGCCATTGACAAATTTTATAAAAGACTAATTATAAATTGACATAACAATAAAATTATTCTTGTCAAGCCTCCTACATGTACACAGCATTCATGACGACCGAATAACTACCAATTGTGTTGCGTTAAAAATAATTCCACTTTAAACTGTTCCTTTTAATACCTTCCTTTTGAAAATATAAGAAGAAATTAAAAAAAGAATCCAAAATGTGATAATTGGTCTACAATTACGATAGCAGCCGATATTGGTAAAATACTACACCCTTGAGGAGTGTATTGGAAAGGTTGGAATACACTACTTCCTGTTGACTGGAGATAGGAAAATTTATTGGACCCTGCTTTATTAGGTCAATGTTTGCTACAGAGGCAGGATAAATACTTATTGTTCGTTTTTAGCCTGTACATTTTGCGCTTGTTACTTACAGAAACGGCGTGATGACGGGGAAATTCTCTCAGAAGGTAGCGAGGATGAAAGACCGCAGAAGAAAAAATCTCGTGGCAAGAAGGACAAGGGTGATAGTGACTCGGACACAGGGGCCAGTGATGATGGGGAACCCAAGAAGTCAAGGAAACGAAAGTTAGATGATAACTTAATTAGATAAATTACAAACAATTATTGCATGATAACTTAAATTGAGTTGTTTTCTTTTGTTAATTTACAATATAGTTCTGATAATAATACATTCCATTATTAAACTTAATAATTGTAGAGAAAAAGGAGAGAAAGGTGAAAAGAAAAGGAAGAGAAAGGAACCCAAAGATAAAAAGAATAAGAAGAAGGGTACAGAAGATGAAGATGGTCTTACTGCCAAGCAACGTCGTAAGATTGTTTCCAAGGCGATGATCTCGTCCAGTGAAGGCTCGGAATCGGAGGATGAGAAACTGAAGATTGATGTGGGAGGGTAAGTCTTTGATTCATGTTCACACAACCACATGTTTTGATTTTGTCATGTAAAATAGTCTGCAAATCTAATGATTTAATCCACTCATTAGAGTTGAGACCTCTCAGGTGTTCTCAACCAGTTTTTCTTACTTCAGTGATAGTGGCAGTGATGACGGTGGAAATGTTGGCAAAAGACGCAGGATATTGTCTTCTGATAGTGACAGTGATGGTGGATCAGTCCACAGGTCAAGGTCGAGGTCACAGAGTGGAAGTAGGTCAGGGTCAGCCAGCAGATCAAGAAGTAGGTCAGCAAGTGGAAGTAGGTCAAGGTCTCGGAGCAGGTCGCGTTCAGGATCGGCTAGATCAAGGTCAGCGTCACGGTCAAGGTCAAGGTCAAAATCTGGCAGCAAGTCAAGGTCTGCCTCTAGGTCAGGATCAGGTAGTCCAGCTGGCTCAGCCAGGTCAGGAAGTCCAGGTTCAAGGTCGCCAAGTGTCAATAGATCAAGGTCACAAAGTCCTGCACAGGCAGCCTCTCCTGGGTCCCCTCCTGGAGAGTAAAATATGTCTTTGTTTGTGTCTGTCTTGGTTATAATGATGTTTTGGGTTAACTTCTGTTAACAAGGATTGAAATAATTATCTCAATCACAGTGTGTGACATATATGAAATGTAGAAACATGTTAAACTAATGTTGGAGATATTAGGGCTGAATTACTTAACAATTAGGCATGACATTTAAATTTGCCATTTATTTTGTTTGCAGATCTGCTTAATAATTATGATAAGTAACTCACATTTGGTGTTGAATTATGTAACAATGTAATAGATTCTTGAAACCCGATTATTGATTTTTTTTTTACAAAAATGGGATTTTTTTTTGTACCTGCAAGTATGGAAGGTATTCAAATGAATTTAATATAATAATAGACGACTTTAAGAGAAAATGGAACATCTGTGGTTAAGAACAATATGTGTCTTCTATATATACAGAGTTGTATCTCTTAGTTATTATGCCCCCTTCGAAGAAGAGGGGGTATGTTTTTTTCATTTGTTAAGCTTAAATTTATAAGTATTGAAAGAAATTAAATACAAGTTTATGATAGAAAATTTAGAGGAAGTGCAATGGATACACGGGCCAAATTTCGTTCTATAGAATGTTTGGAATTATTGCTTTGTGCATAACATAATTACATACTGTATGGTGTTAGTCCAAAACATGACTTCGATTTATATTGAAAGGACTTGAAAGATTCTTCAATGTTGATAAAGAGCTTCAAGATGACTTGCAGAGTAAAAGTGTCATAAAGCATAAAGCATTCTTTAATACTGACAGAGTTTTTGACAAATGTAACACAAAAATTTGTTCTTTAATAAATACTGGTATGTAAAACGTGTTAGTTTTCACCAAATTTAAAGGTCTAGACAGCACTTTTCTGTCAGAATTATGTCCTGGGCATTATGCAACAATCATGAGTTGTTCGCATGGTTTCTTACCAGAATGTCTGCAGTATGTGTTTGATATAGATCAATTTTATGGTAATGCAGAAGCGCTTCCACAACACTTAAAAGTTACATTGCTGCAAGCAAATGATTAGTTGTTCGAAAGAATCGGCCCTGAAAAATTGGAGCAAGTGAGCCCAATGAAAAAACAACCACATTTTTATTCAATGTTCGGCATTAAGACAATAACATGTTACTGTCCTATCGTGTAATATATCACATGAGGCTATGAATAAAAGAACAGCGAGCAACTGGAGAAAAAAAAAACAAAAACATCTCTATCCATTATTTTAAAACAATGCATGTAAGTGGAACCATTGCCAGGAGCAAGTTAAAAAACGAAATATATCATGTTTAATTGCTACCTTGTGTTTGTCTTGCCTTGTTTTGAAAAGTCATGGAGAAATTTAACATATAATGAAATGTGTATTTCCAAAAGAAAAATGTTCTTAGTTCATATTATTGTAGGTTTGTGGGTGTTTTACTCTGCATTGGATCTTCAAATATTATTGGTTTTCAGTAACTTGTTTGTTTGGTGGAACGTTAAACCATAAGAAGACGTTTTCAAAAAATGCCGCGATTTAAATGATATGAACATGTCTTTCCAACTAGCCTCGTATATCTTTCCACGTGTACTCTATCGGATATCTTTGCTTAACATTCTACTCCAAAGTGTTCGATCGACATCGACTTACGGGATCGAATTAACGTCAAGGATTCATACTTATACGCAACCTGGAATTAGTATGTGTTTTAACACTAATATTAAGTTTTTGGCTATCGCGTGGACCTAACAGAATGTCACACATCAGCTTCAGGCGAAGTTCAAGGATTTAAAATATTCATTAAATATACGAAATGTTTTAGTTTATAGTCCAATCATTTGATAATTTAACAAAATATAAGTTGCTGTAATGTTTTACCTGTAAGCGAATAATGTTTTAATATCATAAAAACATACCTGCTATCCCTAGCTATACCTTTTCAAGGTGGGTTAGCTACTCCAGAAATCTTCAAGTGCCGGAATTCGGCCACCTCCTACTGAAAACAGATCAGGTTAAACATAGTATAATGTAACCTTACCGGAAATCAAGAACCGCAACTCATCTTGCTTTTCAAATTAATTATGAAAATATAAAACGATGAGCGAGGTTGGGAGGTGGGAGTTACCGATAGCGGGTAAGTATTGAAAGTAACATTGCTACTCAAAATCAGCGAAAATTTCGTACAATTGTTCGTAAAATAAACTTAACCAATTAAAAATCAGTGTTCCTTACGGCAATTGCCGAAATTTCAACGCCTGATGTGGTCTGGTAAAATAGATGTTTGTAGATACAAAATGCTCGTTTTTAGATGGTCGCTAAAGCAACCGTCTAAAGTGCTTAGTGTGAAATTCAGATCGATACGGCCTAGGTATGATTAACCCAATACCCGCTTACTATGCGTATCCGCGCGAGAAAGAGTTGTATAATTTATGCAAGAGGTTTGAGTTCTCCAATTATGTGTATTCACAAATGGAAACATTATATTAATATCGTGTTACATTCAATATTTTCGAACGGTGTTTTATAGAAAAGAATCAATTAACAATGATCGTATTGTTCGTGTCGCGGAGGAGATTGTGTATGAATGATTAAAATAGTCCACTTTCTGCTGCGTGTGCGTGACGTAGTATTTTCGCTCAGCTCATTCATAAATCTGAGGCTGGCGATAAACAAAGGGGAGTCCGTGTGAAAATAACGCAATAGTATAAGGTTACGCTTGTTTATATTCACAGGTCTCAATTAATAATACGTTGACCACGAGTTCAACAATTATTACAGGGATAAGATAAACAACATAAAAAAATGTTTCATTATCGCTGAAAATGTTAACAAGAAATATCTTTAAAAAAGATATACGGCGTTGATTGTGGTCGATGTTTATGAACGATCAAAAGTTATCTCTATGAGATAAAAAGTAGCGGATGCCTTTTTTCTGCGCAGTTCTTAGCTACATCACAAGCAAATCAATTACGGGGTGTTGCGCCAGATTTCGTGGCTTATTTTGCTTTATGTGATATTATTACTCAGATATCTATATTTACGGAATAGAAAAACACAAGAAACATGAAAATAAACGAGTGCATATAGGTCAGCCGGCAATACTCGAATCTTATTTAATTGCATAATTATAGTATAGTGAATTATTGTGCTCATGCTTAATAAACTGGTCTAAATGGATAAATAGTTCTAATTAATTTTATCAAAATTGGTCCTTATCATGCAAATGTTGAAAACATATTAAAAATCGATGATTGACATACCACAATAATATCGCCGAATATCTTTATTTAATATCTTTCTGATCAAAACAGACTTCAAGTGCACAAAGTTTACGAGACGGCGTTTATATAAAGATTTCTGCAACTGACCGCAAACTGACCTTGATACCTTGCGGATTGGAATGCGATGCATTAAAGTTCGGTAACAATTCTGCTGCTGAAACGACGGCTTGTTTACGCCAACTGTACACGACCAAGGCAACAGCTGTGCCTAAAATATTGATATATCGACAAAGCGACTAAACGAACTATTTACTCCATCAGACAAATATAGCATAGATTCCATTTTTTTCCTTCAATGAAAAGATCTCAACCCCTTCTGCGAACTCCGGTGATGAACTGTATATAAACTCTGACTTTCACACACTGGCCGCGAATTGACCCGAAACCTCGCGGGTTGAAATGCAATGCAAGTAAGTAAGTACTAAGTATGAGTATATAGCCTTTAGTATAAACGCTTTTGCGCTGGTAATTCTCTGAAAATAAAAGGTGAACGCACAAACTGTATTTATGTCGAAAATTGATTGTAAAACTGTTCTATCTATTGAGCCTTTTCATTAGAGATAAAATTGTTTCATGCAGTAAAACAGTGTAACAAAGACGCGGATATATTTCCAATGTTCTGGTGTTATACTCAAATCAGCCAATGGAATAAATGAAGTATATTCATTCGTACCTAGCCGCGGGAAATTTTATTTGAATATTATTGGACACTTACAAAGGTCAAGTCAGGGTGAAAAGCTGGCTTAATACAGATTACGCCGAAAAAACATTTAAATATAACAATAATATTCTCTAAAAAATGTAGTCTTGCTGTTTTGAAATAAGGTTTGGAATTTTGTTTTCCAAATAACTTAATTCAAAACAAAAATTTAATTATAGTGTTTTTTACTTGTTAGTCGCATATTTACCGCATTATAATGTATGTTATAATAGGCAAACCATACATTAGTAAAATTCATTCTGCCTTCGCACATAGAAGGAATGGGTCAATAAGGTGCTGCGTTTCCTTTGCTTACTTCAGTTAGAGGTCAATTATTTACGTAATAGCAATCACAAGGCTCCGGCTTCAAAGGAATTGCGGAGCGTTCTTACATAATATAATTCGTAGTCGCATGGTATTTGCGTTTTGCGTCCTATTTGGTCACGTGGTTCTTTTTCGCGGGTGTTTTGGCATTCATGATATGAGGCTATTAATAGATGCGCCTGTCGATAAACAAAGGAAAGTTTACGGGTAATAACAACGCAATAGGTTACGCTCTCGCATACAACTCAATGACGTAGTACAGGTCGTAAATTGAGAGATTTGGGAAAAAGTTGACGTTTATTTATATTCTCAATGTATAAAACGTTGAACATAAGTTCAACAATAACTTAAGCGATACGATAGACAAAAAAAAAGTTTCATAATTGCTAAACCCGAATATAACAAACAATGTATAATAATAAAACGAATGCAATAGTAGAAGGTTACGCTTGTTTATATTCACAGTTCTCAATACATAGACAGTTGGATATGAGTTCATGAATTACTACAGGCATACTATAGGCAACCTCGAAAATGCTTTTTAATCGCTAAAACCGAAAACAACTTAATATATTATATTAAATATATTTATAACAATAAATGTCTTTTAAAAATGTAGTTGGCGTATACGCTGACTTTGAAATAAAGTTAGCAATTTACTTTTCTAAATAATTAAATACAATTAAACAAAAGTTAAACTATTGTGTTGTGTTTTTCACTTGTTAGCTGCATATTCACCGCATGAAATGTGTGTTAGTATTGTCAAACCACACATTAGTGTGAGTAAATAAAAATATACTACGGGAGAGCACTTCATATGTGTCCTCATATGCCTTGTTATGAGTATCTTTCTTCACTATCGAAATATATCGTATGTTTATATTTGATTTAAACGCAGTTTTCTTTCGACACATTTAAATTACACGTCAATAGCGCCGTCATGCGAAAATGGGTCTTATGCGTTTCGGCAAGCGTTTGTTAAACCCAACATGTGTTTTTGCGCAGTCAGGCCATAGGCGATGCTGTTCGCTTTAAAATCACTCAATATGTTATGTTTCTCCTTACCAGAAGGAGGGATAGCTGAGTGGGCTATTTATATGATGGGCGCATATGGAATAAGACCCATTTTCGCATGACGAGGGTCATTACAAATCTAATTGCGAATTGAAAATGCCACATTTAAGAACAATGCTTTTTAATACAAAATTGAATTGAAAATAGCAAACTTGTTAATAATGGCAGCCTATACACACATTAAGGAATGATTTCCAGACGTGCTGACCAAGTACGGCAAACATTGTGGTATGATAATTAAACGATTTTCTCTTATCGTGACACTACTATTTCGCTAATGATTGTTTTCTCATCTTGGAGGCGAAAGTGAAATTCTGCGAGATGGATTGTAAGTGTAACAGGGCCACAATTTGTGTCGTTTGAGCATACAGAGAGTAGTCCGGAATTCCGTACACTGAACAGTGCTACATCCTTTGAATTGAGCACATACGCAGTGATGTAGCAAAAATTCAGAGGTTGTATCTCGAATCAGCTTATTAAATATTCGAAAATATTCATGCGTGTCTGTTGGCGTTATGTAAAAGTCACTAAGATGAAAACTGAAACAGCTATGCCAAAAAGCGCATTAGTGCTCTATACCTATGTTTATGTCAGCGTTGTTGACACCGTGTGAACTGCTCGGGTAACAAGTAAAGCATTAACAGCAACGTTTATATACTTTTATTCCTCCATACACAAGATACGAAGATTATTGTATATTTTGAATTTGTATATGGTGTCAACAATCAAAAGTTTTGTACACGGAACTTTCATTATGAATTTATATTCTTGGTGAGATAGTCATTTGATATTAGAAAAAAAAAATATTCCTTTAATATGATGGTGACTGCAAATTTTCTTTATATTAAGTTATCATTACCATTTTCATCATACTTTCTATGCTTTCAGAACTTCAAAAAGCATGTTGTTTTTAGTTTGTCTTATTAATTTCTATGAAATAATAAGTATGATAAAAAGTGCACACAAAACTCGACCCGTGCGCTATGACACACACTTTATAAAGTTGAATGGCGTGTGTTCATTTCAAACTTGCGATTGATTTTCAAAAATGAATTGCGTGTTAAATTATGCAATAGCGAACATCTTCAGTGCCTTCAGCGCTTTGATTATTATTGTTTTGCATATCTATTCATACGACACACAAACACTCAACTGGTGTTTGTGTGTCATATGAATAGATATATTCGCGGGAATTAATTGTGGCCACAAATAAATAAAAACGAGCATGTTGTATCTACAAAAATCTATGTAATCATACCACATCTAGCGTTGAAATTTTGGCATTTGCTCTAAGGAACACTGATTGTTAAGGTGTTAACTTTATTTAACGAAATACTTTACGAAAGTTTCGTTGATTTTGAGCGTTATAGAGACTATAATAATTAAAGGGGCCTTTTCACAGATTTTGGCATTTTTTAACTTATTCATTAAATGCTTTATATTGATAAATGTAAACATTGGATCGTAAAAGCTCCAGTAAAAAAATCAAGAATAAAATAAAAAAAAGGAAAAGAACATTGCCCGTAGCAGGTTTCGAACCAGTGACCCCTGGAGTCCTGCCAGAGTCCTGAAGTAAAAACGCTTTAACCTACTGAGCTATTCCGCCGAGTATACATACTAAACGTATTTTATACCTTATATAAGCAATCTTCGTAGTTGCACAAAATTTAACGACAAAAACAGAACTCTCCAAATTTTTCAATCGTTTCGCGTTGCAACGCTTTATAATTTTAAGGTTTTAAAATCGTCAAAAGATGCATATAATAGCTATATTAGAGCATGGTAAATGTTCAGTATTACTGTTTCCTCACAAATATCATAACCAAAACGAAAATTTGCGAATCTTAAACAACTTTTTTCAATTTTGTCAATTTACCAAAGCGTGAAAAGATCCCTTTAAATGCTGAAAGGAGGTTGAATTGGATTCATGATACAGCATTGGCTAAAACACTGTGCTTATCTAATACTTTGTTGTTTTTTTAGATATGGCGGCATGAATATAATAGTCGATTGTGGTTGTAAATAGTAGCGTTTATAATAAAAACATGTTTGTTCAGTTTCGGACATGTTGAAAGTTGGTGCCAATATGCTCTGCATACTGACATTAGAAATGTGCTAATTAGCATATCCTATAAATGGTATTGATTGTAAAGCAATATGGCTTTATTGTCGGAGTCCGAAATGTTAGAATAATGCAAAATGTGGCTTAAAGCGTTTATAATGGCAATTGTGTACCACTTTTGTAGCAAATACTGTTTCGTTTATAAAAATGCTCAATACAAACATAATTAGTGGCAGAAAGAAAAGTAAGGTAAACAAAATCGCCTTTTCAATAAAATGCATCTTCTTTTTGCTACAGTGCGTCATTAATTCAATCAAAACATCGTTCTGTTTGAGAGTGACCAAGCTGTAAGCTTCACAATTTGCGACAAAAATCAAAGTAATGGGGATCTATATAACAGAATTGTAATGGGTCCTTGTAGTAAATGGTGCTGTTATCTATAATATTATCTTCGCTAGTTACTGGGCGTACTAGTCAGCGAAAGCAAACACGCGTTTGGCATGCATTATTGCTACATTCAATAAAGCGATATTGTATTTTCCGGTAAAGTTCACCAGAGAAAACATGTTCCTTATATGCTTTGCCAAATTTCGGTTTTGAAAGAAACAAATAACAAATTAACAAATACGAGTTTATTATTGAAATTGCATCACTCATATAACGCTCAAGTCAATAAAAACAAAATTTAATTACGTGAACATTAAAACGCTGAGCATACGTATGCGCTTAGCCATAGTCTGTTTAAACTAACACCAAATAACATTATTTTGTAATATATAAACAGGCTCTCAAAACTCTTTTTTGCAATACAGCAAAAACACCACCCAGAGATGTAAAAAAATGTTGCATTACATTAAAGCGTGGATCGTCAGAACTCTGAACGCCGTTCTTGTAGAAGTTATCACCGCTGACCACGAAGCGCTGGTGATGTTCGAGGGCGTACCTCACCATCTGGTCCCGGACCGCTGTCTGCACTCAGGTGGTGTAAGGGTATAAAGGGTGACCTCCCCAGTCGCCCAGTACGATACAACTCAGAGCCGATGGGGCATGGGAATTCTCGAGCAATCCGTAGCAATCGATGATGGCGATGAAACAGCAAAATTTGCTTCAAATGATTGCGTATATTGCAATAGGAGGACTGCATTAAGATTAATATAGGAAATAAATGTTTGTGAACATCCAACAGTCTTTAAGAGATATTTACAAATACAAAACTTACAGACAAAATTGAAATTAGTCTGATTAAACGTGGGGTCATTGTCTTGAAACAGTCAATGCATGCAATTGGTTGTTTAACCCGATTGAACCTCTCGACAATTCTCTGTAGTGAATCAGCACATGCATTTCTGTTCACGAGTCCGTTCGAAAGGTTTTTATGCAACTTCGTCTCTTAACAATTGTACCGACAGTATGTTTAATTGGAACTACACAATAAACGTCTATCTACAGTATTGGTTGTTTATTCAGGATCGATTGTTCAAGTACTAATATTTACTAAGATAAAAAACAAAGGAAGAAGACGCACTGAAAAGATTACGTTGCAAACAGAGCGATAGAAAAACCGCATAATGTTGAAACGGTAAATATACTTAATCGTACCCGGTCGATATTAGACTTACCCGATTTGTATTCCAGTCCAAAATCCGATGTCGTTATAACACTACCGATAATCTTAAACAAACTTCTGTTTATAAAAACTGCATCAACATGCTTTTGGGATACGAGTTTCAATAACCTAAAGGCCATTTTACAGAAAATTAACATAAATGTAAATATAATTAATTAAAAAAATAGCCGACAACGACCGATTAAGCGTTAAATTTCCCGGGTACGTTTAAGTACATATATTAACCGTACCCGGGGTACATGTAAGTACAATTAAGAGTACCCGGGGTACATGTAAGTAGTACCCGAGCCGACAATGACCAATCCAGCTTCATGAAATGAGTAAACCATCATTTTTTTAATAGAAAAAATAATTGTTTATCTAAATGCCAACTTACCTTTAAGATATCTGGTAAATCCGACTTTGGAAAACGCGTCGTCTGCACTTTGTTTACATTGGATACCGACGCTATTCGTACCCAGTTATTTTCAAATGACGCGTACACAAAATCGTTTCTTATGGCTTCTTTTTTTAACACCAACATTGATAAGATCATTATTTTGCCATTTCAGACTTAAAACCTCTAATAAATTTCGGTAATAAGTGATATTTTAAGCAGTGTTTTTTTTAATATAGGGTTAAAAAGATAGGTTCAATAAAGCATGGTGGGTTCTCGGAGATCAGCATTGGGTTACACATTTTTTTAAAGTAAGATATGAGTGCGCAATATCACCGTCACAAAAATATAGTATTTTGTCTTTTGTTGTTTTTGTTATTGTTTAAGACAAAGTTTGTCATGGTGTTCTCGTGCGCTGACAGTTTATTTGTTGATGAAACAAAGAAATTTAGTGTAAATTCGCCATTTTCTTGTGTGTGATGTACTTTTATCATGATTTTTTTTACAATTGAAAACAAGGCACACTTATAAAATTTGATTTGTTGTGCAATTTAAATGTTATAGAAGATGAATACAAAATAAAAAAATGACATTTTTGAAAATTTGATTACATTGATTTTTGGGGCGTTTTTGGGTGGTTTGTGAACCATGTCCTTTAATCGATGGCAACTTTACATCATTAAATGAAAATCATTACACACATAACGTTCTATAGACAAACTTTAATGAACATAGTTACCGATCACGAAGAATGCGCAAGAAACAAGATATTCGATTAGCAGTGAATATTTAGTATTTTAAAATGGTATCGATTCGGCATTGATGCCACGTGTTTTATATTTAATATTTCGTTAAATCGCTGTCAAGCCTATTAAATGTGACTTCAGATAAAGTATAATCGTTTGTCTGTATAAATTGTATGGACTATTTAAGTTATCATAATTTTTTTTCAGTTTGCTTATGAAATACATTATATGCGCTTAACGAAAATTAATCATCGTTGCCGAAGCGCAGCCTGATTTATTGTTAATAGGAGTATACACACAATGTCCAAAGTTGTTAGCACAAATTTGCACAAGATTGACAATTTCGTATGATTCAGAACAACACAAAAGTGCATTTACAACGACCATAACATGTTCACTTTCAGCATTTATTTTTTCATTCTTAAATTGTCATGAGCGGAACCAGAGGGGGTAATCACGTGATAATCAAGATGGCGACGTTCATGCCTAGGCAGGTATTTTTCGCCGTTTTAAACCCATTATCACTTGTATTTATTGTTTTAAGGCCGATCACTTTCGAGCCATATCAGCAAGAAAGTTACTAGCGTTTATTTCGTGTTGATATTCGCTCTGTATCGCCATTTTACTCGCTGCGAAATTTCTTAGCGGGATGACCTAATTAAAGCTCCACTAAGAGTTTATTGATATAAGTGAAAAGTGAGCGTCATTTAAAAATTAAACAAACGTAATTAAAGGTATAAAACGGCGAAAGATAACTGTCTCGGCATGGACGTCACCATCTTGACTATCACGTGATTACCCCATTTAAGAAAAATGTGTCATTCGGAGTATTAAAGAGATTTAGTTGAATAATATCTAATGACAGATAACCTTAAAACCAAGTGTCAAGTCCAGGGACCATACATCTTTCATAATTAGTTACATAATAAGTGATAATAACGCGGTTTTTCTTTGACTTTAAAAAGTTTCTGCTTATAAAATTGGAGGCTTCTGACTCAAAACAAAGTTTGATTGCACATTATTCGGTAGCAATATGTCACATGTTTCCCAAGTTATAATATAATATAGTCATATTTTATAAAGATACATGTGTCGGATAAATGATATGCACATAAATATGCACATTTAAACCTCGTCGTTTACGTTTGAAACCAGATATCATTAATGAATAGCTCTTCCAGTTTTGTTTATTATCACATGTGTGACATCTGATTTTTTATTACTCTATCCCAATTATGACACTATGAATTTTATAATGAAGCTTGGGATTGGATTTTCATTCTGATACGATCTGAACGAAATTGTGCTAAACAAAGCGTGTGCGTTTTTGCTTATTGGTATAGTAGGTATTTAACAGTAAGTGTTGTATGTTAACACATAGTATACGTTTCCCGCGAATTTATTGTAGAAAGCAGAATACAAATACCATAAAAATATGCTATTAAATGTATAACTCGCAAGAAATAAAAATATCGCAAAACAAAGTGTTTTTTAACCAAGTGAACACGGAACGACCGATTAAATAAAACGTCAGTATCTGAATGTGTGAAATTAATCTTAAGTCATTATTGAGCCTTGATTTTTATTAGCTTGGCTGTTTTCGGAGTCCGCCGACCGGCGTCCGCCGTGCTAAAACCTTAACATTGGCTTTAAAATCAAAATGCTTCCACCTACAACTTTGAAACTTCATATGTAGATGCACCTTGATGAGTTCTACTTGCCACACCCAAAATCACTAGTCAAAGGTCAAGGTCACTGTGACCTCTAAAAGAAATCTGACAAGCTTTCATTTATTCAACACTGCACCCGCAGCCGAGCGTTGGTACCCGTTATGCGGTGCTCTTGTTTATATTCGGAGTTCGGAGTGCAATTCAGTCACTTGATTGTTTAGACTTATTTTCAATGTTTATTCGAACAAGTGGACAAGTTTGGTGCGCAACTGCAATACGATGAACGCGTCACCTCTAATACTTAAGCTGAAATAATTTCGAAACTTACCCCAGTAAACAAGCTCTATTTAACATCGTGAAATATCCATCTTATAGTGTAATTGCGTGTTTTTTTTAAGTGGCAGTATATCACTGAAATCAGAATGTTTAATTGTCTATAATTGCACTTGAACGGTACAAACCTATAGATGGTTGCATCGTATAAAGTTTATTCGAAAGCACGCATTTCATAACCTCGTTCGATTCTGAAAAGACCATTCTTCACATAGAGGGTGCTTGTTCGGGACGACCCCACGGCAATATACTGGCTGATACCCGTGGCCATTAGCTTATTTCTCAGCTAGGCCCAATTAATTGAACACAAGTATTATAGAACTTAATTATAATTTTCAAATTCGGGTCGCAAGATTATGGCCAATGCATCAATAGCGACAGCAGTTAGCTATTTAGCGTTCGCACAATTTGTTGTCGCTGTAAGAGAAAAGTATAGGAGCATCAGACATGAGTACATTTTAGTGAGAACGCAAGATTTTTACCACTACGAAAAAAAAAACAAGTTTCAGTTTTCAACGTCGCGTCGCAAAAGAAACAAAGGCAGAAGAAGTGTGGCACAGATATGACATTTGCATTTTCCGGCGAAGCTGCCAACCACAGCTTAGACCTTTTTGACCATTTGCAAAAGCCAAGAGACAGTCCCCGCGGTAAAGCACAGATGAATAAATCCTCTGAATGCATACTAAAAGTTGAAAAATTATAGTTATGCCGCATTGCCTTTTAAAACGATACTAACCGATTATTGATTGTTAAGCGTTCTTGTGTCAATATAGATATGTAAAATGGGTACAATCGGACCACACACAACTTTCGAAATCCATAGATTTTATGCGATTCACTTTATAGAACAGAACAGAACAGAACTTTATTTCGACTTGTACATAGAACATCGTCTGTCTTAGCCATGTTATATTATACATTTCAAATGGTCACGTTAAAAAAAAAGAAAGTGGGTGTACAACAATAATTAGTGTACATAACGTATTACATAATACATGACAGTGGTTGGAAACAATCGTAATGATAAAACATATTGTGACAGGTGGCAATCGATTATCATGCTGTTTATATTTATGTAAAATAAACAAAATTGAGAGTGGATTATCTTACGCATATCATGTGGATGAATATGTTAATAATATTGATAGAGAGTGCACATTTTTGTTAATGTCTACAACAAAATTGACAAAATTACACAAATTAAACTATAACAACAAATTAAACAATCAGGCACGTATATTTCACATCTTGTACGAGTAGAAATTAATTATTTCTTTAGTCGTCTAGAGAAATGTGAAAGATGAATAATAAATTAGAGACGATACGGATCATTATACTAATAAAAAAACACATAATATATATATGCATTAAATGCGGAAACACTAGCACGCATGTCTATTTCGCCTCATGTTGTTGCAGGTACTGGCACTGCATTATGAGGATTATATACATACAACAAACAAGCAATCAGATAAACAAACACACAACCGAACCCGCGGAACATAACATTTCAGCTGATATTTAAACAACATTCAATATGGCTTTCCTAATTATCAGAGCTTCTTTCACAAAAAAGACAACTTAAAGAGAACATCTTTATTACATGTGCTCATAAGGCTTAAGCATTTAAATACTGATGGCCGTTTGAGATAATAACATTTTATGTATTTTTTCCTAATATCTATATCACATGGGCAGATTAAAATAAAATGATATTCATCTTCAATATCACGTGAGTTACAACAAAAACAATATCTTTCTTCCCTAGCTATGCTAGGTTATTACTAAACCTACCCGTTTGAATTCTTAATGGATTACATGACATTCTTAATCTACAGAAGTAAAATCTGAGACTTTTGGGTAAGATATCTAAATATTTTTCATATTCAAATGATATTTTAAATTCTTTGTACACAAATAAAACTGGACTTTCAAGTGTGTGAAACCAATGTTGTTTAAAACAGTCTATGACTCTGCATTTAAACTCGGAGAGAAAAGCATTATTATTAAGGTACTGGTAATTTTCAAAGATGTACGCAAATCCATATTCGTTCAGGAGAGTTTTTACACTCGTGACCCAATTTTTCTTCCCACTAATACATTCTTTAAGGGCCTCGTCATACACAACTCTCAATATAATGTTATCACTGTCTTTGATTTTTAACCAATATTTGATTATTCTTATGTATCTGTGAACATACAGTGGGTATCTGCCCAGTTCGCCGTACACTGCAACAGAACACGCATTACTTCTTACGCTTAATAATCTTTTACAAAATTTAAGGTGTATTCTTTCTAATTCTTTGGATTTGGTATAACCCCAAACTTCACATGAATAATTAAGAATTGGCGATACGAATGCATCGAATAGTTGACACAATGTTTTTGGTGAAAGACCAAAGTCGTTGCATTTGCAAAATAGAACATTTAAGGATTTCAAGGCCTTTACATTAAGATGTTCAATGTTTTTACAAAAGTTCCCAGTGTAGTTAAAAACAGTACCTAAATAGTTAAAATCATCAACTGCTTCGATTGGTTGGCTATTATAGGTCCATTTTTCATTTGCAAATAATGCCCCGCGTTTTCGAAAAACCATTATTTTTGTTTTTGTAGTATTTACAGTTAAACATCAAGAACAGTATGAAAATAAAAGATCTAAGTGCCTCTGTGTTTCTTCAGGAGTTTTACCTATAATAGCCATATCTTCAGCGATCAATAACAAAATCAAAGTTAAATCATAAATACTTAAGCCTGCATCAATATTACACTGCAAATAAAGCTCTAAATCTTCAACAAATAATGAAAACAAAAGAGTAGACATAACCTCCCCTTGTCTCAAACCAACAGCGTAGTTAAAATATTCAGAATAAGTAGAACATGCCTTGACACAAGATTTAACTTTTTGATACATGTCTTTAACAATTCTAAGCAGTTTTCCATCAATACCTGTTTTAAACATTTTTAACTAAAGTGCATTTCTATAGATAGAATCAAAACATTTCATCATGTCCACGTATATGACGTAGAGCCTCTTATTTTCATTGAGATTTTTCTGGACAAGAGAATGTAAAATAAAAATTGGATCTACTGTGGAACGCCCTTTACGAAATCCGAATTGTGCGCCCGAAATACTGTTATTTTCCGTGCAAAACTTATCAATGCGTTTATTCATGACTGTAGTAAATAGCTTGGACAAGCAGCTTACAAGTGTAATACCACGATAATTATTAACATCGCTTTTGTCGCCTTTTTTTATGAAGTGGTATTATCAAGCCTTCAATCCAGTTTTTTGGGTAGTAACCCGAATTTAAAACACCGTTAAAAATATCACACAAATGACTAGCAAGAATATCAATACATTCTATGAAATACTCGTTTAATAAGTGGTCGCTACCTGGAGCTTAAGTACGCTTGAGCGATTTAACTGCACTAAGAATTTCACTCACGGTAATAGGCTGGTCAAGTTCAGTATTACAAATAGATACATTATTAAAATCATGATGTTCACAAAAATATTCTGCTTCTTCATTGTAGCAGTTAGAGAAATCATTACTTAGATTAGCAAAGTATTCTTTAAATGCATCAATTGAAATATCAGCATAATCGGATTTTTGTTTACTTTTAAAATTTTCCAAAATTCTCTGGGTTTGCATCTTTTAAGACGTTCAATATCTTTCATTTTTTGTCTATAACTTGAATTTTTACATTTCCTTACGATTTTCTTATAAGAGGCTCTACGTTGCATTAAAAGTACCCTATTTGCGTTATTATGATCAGAATTAAATAGGCGTAGTGCTTGCAAATACAATACCCGCGCAGAGTTACAGTCATCATTAAACCAATCTGCATTTTTTAACACAGTTTTTGTTGAGAAAAAAGGCTTGTCATTAACAAAATAGCACCTAGAAAACAATGGAATAGTCACGGATCTAATAATTTCAGAAAACTCATCAACCGTTTTATTAATAGATTCCCTACAACATTTATCAATACATTGGGTAATAATGTTGAAACGCGGTAAGCACCCTATAATACCCGAACGGAAACGCTCCGCGTTTTCGTCGTTCCATTTATGTTTAATTTCACACTTAGGATACTCGTTCTGATCAGGCTTTGGGCATAATAGTGACAAGAAATATCTTTAAAAAAAGATATACGGCGTTGATTGTGGTCGATGTTTATGAACGATCAAAAGTTATCTCTATGAGATAAAAAGTAGCGGATGCCTTTTTTCTGCGCAGTTCTTAGCTACATCACAAGCAAATCAATTACGGGGTGTTGCGCCAGATTTCGTGGCTTATTTTGCTTTATGTGATATTATTACTCAGATATCTATATTTACAGAATAGAAAAACACAATAAACATGAAAATAAACGAGTGCATATAGGTCAGCCGGCAATACTCGAATCTTATTTAATTGCATAATAATAGTATAGTGCATTATTGTGCTCATGCTTAATAAACTGGTCTAAATGGATAAATAGTTCTAATTAATTTTATCAAAATTGGTCCTTATCATGCAAATGTTGAAAAGATATTAAAAATCGATGATTGACATACCACAATAATATCGCCGAATATCTTTATTTAGTATCTTTCTGATCAAAACAGACTTCAAGTGCACAAAGTTTACGATACGGCGTTTATATAAAGATTTCTGCAACTGACCGCAAACTGACCTTGATACCTTGCGGATTGGAATGCAATGCATTAAAGTTAGGTAACAATTCTGCTGCTAAAACGACGGCTTGTTTAAAGCTTTAAACATTTTCTTGTTTAACGGTTAATTTAGAAAACAATTTTTAATATGTTCGTCAAAGCGTATATCAGGTTTCTTAACAACGATTCTTATATGATCTAAATTTTTTGAGTGCACATAATGCAATATATCGTAGTAATTACCAAATATGAGAACACAGCCTTTAAGCTCTGGCGCTGACATTCTTCTAAATATAAAGGGACACGCACTCTGTATTGATGTCGAGAATTGAGTGTGAAACTGCTCCATCTCTCAAACCTAATTATTAGAGATGGAGCTACAATTGTTTCATGCTGAATACGCAATTAACTTCGTTGCTAAACGAACTGTAGTATCCCTGTCCCTACACTTCCCAAAAATAAACGAGAGCGCCGATGGCGTTAAAAGCATTGGTGCAAGATACAGGGAAGAATGGCGTCACGTGGTATAATGTAGTTCGATATCGCCATCCGCGAATTTCTCTAATCAATAATTTCAAACAAGTACCGACTATTTAAATAGATAATCTTTCCATTTACATCAGTGTTTGAAACGCTAATGAAAAATAATTACCCAAGCCTTTCAAAATTTAAGCACGGACAGATCTGTATCGAACTATTGTTTTCACAAATGAAAATAGACGCTACCCTATTCGTCTGCTTCAAGAATTTGTCGTAAAACTTGTGGTAAGCGTTAGATGCAGACGTGCACAACAGATTGAGTTCTGAATACAGATTTCTGAATGCAGATTTTTATAGAAACTCCTCACAGCAGTTACTTCCCTTGCTTCGCCCGGTCAGTAACTTCTATTATAAGGGAGGCCACTGCGTAGGAGATTGAGATTTTTAGTGCAGATAGAATTGTTTTACGAACGAAATTTGTTTTAGGTTATAAGATTTTTTGACATAAAACGGTCTTAGAAAAATTCACTAAAACGGTGTCAGCAATATTCTTGGAAGAAAACGTTAGAAAAACGTTTCAAAAAAAAAAATTGTAAGAATGACCATATACTAAATTAAATAGATATTTCGTCTGATTTTTGATCAGGTAAGGCTTCATAAAGGGCAACCGATCGATGTGGATTTTCGAAATGTGGTATATACCATAAGCATAGGTGCGTAAACGCACCTATGCTAAAAATTCGATGGAATAACATATTAATGTTAATGCGAAATCTGTTTGTAGATTGACCGTTTTCTACTGCGAAAAGTTTCTGGCCTACCGGCGGAAAATTTTATATTCGAATTGATTGGTCGTTTACAAAGGTCAGGCTAAGGTGAAAAGCTGGCGTATACAGCTAACGCCGAAAAAACGTAACGGTGCGTGGTCACTCCATTCATTAAATGGTTCAATAGTAAAATCATTGACTAGTGAAAAATGACGTTCATTCATTAAAAGATAATCAATAACAGAACAACCGTTATTCGAACAAAACGTGTAGTTACTAGTACTAAATATACGCCCATTCGCAATACGTAGAGAGGTAGATTTACAAAGATCTATTAATTTAGTACCGTGGCTATTCTGAACATTATCGACAGAGGCCCGTACGGGGGTACAATCAGGGTCATAGTCAGGGTAATCAAATGCGTTATTTATGCGATCATAAGGGATAAAATCGCATTTATTACCAACTCTACTGTTAAAATCACCACATATAAATACACATCCAACAGAATTAAAATCAGAAATATCTTGTTCAATAGTATCAAACAAATCAATATTAACAAAATTATTGGCAGGGGATTCTTTACCCCAAATATACGCACCACATAGATATACATCTTCTACAATATTGAAAAATATGTGATCCAATTTAATCCAAATAATGGTGTCATAATGATTTTTAACTATTTTAATGCCATCCTTCAAATGATCTTTATATAACAAGATAACACCTACACTATTTCTCCTAGCTTTACGGTTTTTAAATTTCCTATAAAAGTTATGTGATGTGTACCCATTTAAAGAAATATTACTATAAGAATTAGTCTACGATTCATATAAAAAGCAAATATCAGAATTAGCAATAATATTAACAAAATGAGCAGATTGCTGTTTCTCCTTTGAGAGTCAATGCACGTTCCACGAGATACTACCCACAGTGTTTAAACGAAGAGGTTGTGTTCTTTTATCTAACAATTATGTTCAGATCGCAGTATTTATTCAATATAACTTGATAATCATGTGCTAATTGCTGTCCCGTTTTGTAATCTCCAAAATTATATTAAAAAAATCGTTTTATATAAATTTTTATTTATTAATAAACCATCTAAAAAAATGGGTTTCGCACAAGCCAGCATTCCAGCATAATACCTCAGCCACAAATAGAGACCGATTACCGTCCAATCAGCAGACGACATATTTTTTCCGCTCATTGGGCTGGCGTGCGGATTAATTTTAAGTCTTACTTAAAATTTTAACCGACGTCGGGCTCGGGAAAAAATCGAGTTGAGATCGAAAAAAAAGATCGGACGATCAACGCATAGTTATCGCCCGGCGATCGCCCGACATCGGATTCAATGTACGCGTATCAGCAAAAATCAAGGTATTTCCCATGGACATATACATCGGCCAGCGACCGTCTGATTGCCAGAGGGCCTTTGCACGATGACTGACAGACGCCGGACGGCGCTCTTCATATTACACGTACAATGCATCCAATGCCCGATCATTTTTCGAGCTCGACTCTATTCCCGGGTGCAACGTCGGGTTAAAATGTATGAATTTGTGTTAAAAATTACGAAGTGTTTAAATGCTCATCTTTGCTGTCCATATAGAATTTGCAGAGAACATTAGCAATATCTTTTTTCATATATATTCGTTTCTGCCCTGGAAATGGTCACCAATTGTAGTTATCATTAGACTTTAGACTTTTGATGCAATCGAGCTAAATAATCAAGTTGAAACTAAGCTTTGTTACAAAATGTTCATTTAAACAAAAGAGAAGATGTTTTTAAGTAAAATCAAAACGACACACCGGCCCGAAAAGGACTCGTTCGTTGTATGCTTTGCAAAGCGAGACAACTGTTGTCAAAACACGCCTTTGGTAATAAGCTGAACTTTCCCTGATGTGAAATCTATCGTCTTGTGAATCATGCGTATTTCAAAAACAAGAAATATCTTTAAAAAAGATATACGGCGTTGATTGTGGTTGCAGCTAATGAAAGGTAAAGACTTCAATGAATGAGATCAAAGATAGCGAATGTCTTTTTCTGTGCAGTTCTTAGCTGCAGCAAACGCAGTATGGGATAATACGCGGAGTTTTCGCGGCTTATTTTACATTATTACATATTGCTGGTCATAAACGTATAGATACAAAACAGAAAACCAAAAGAAGAATGGAAGTGAAATTAAAACATATGAGTCAACCGGCCACACGCGAAGTATCCGTATATATTTTAAATATTTATACGCGCGTTCTTCGAACAAACCTGTTTTAGTGGTTTGTCTGGCGTTGCTATTTGATTCGATTTTTAACAGTATCGAGAATCATTGCGCTCATGCTTAATTCATTAGTCAATATGATGGCATAATTCTTGTTAAATTAATTAAAAATAATATTTATCATGGTATTGTTGTAAAACACATTAAGAATCTATTATTGACATACCATATGATATCGCTGGATATCTTCATTTAACATCTGTCTGGTCTAAAGAAAATTCCAGTTCACCTAGTTCACGCTATAGCGTCTTTATTATGTAACGATTATTTTCCTGGCCGCGAACTCCGATCAGCATATAGGGTAGAGACGCAGCGATGACCTCTATGTAAACTCTGACATTCACACACAGTGGCCGCAAATTGACCCGATATAACTCGCGGGTTGAAATGCAATGCATTAAAGTGAGTCTTCGCTTCCACTGCTCTCTATACTTTAACATGTTACCTGTCAATATGAAAGTTAGTAATAAATATGAGAAAATAGCCTTTAAGTGCAAACGTTCTCGCGCTGAAAATCTTCTGAAAATAAAAGGTGGACGCACAAACTGTATTGATGTCGAGATTGAGTGTAAAACTGTTCTATCTATTAAGCCTTTTCATTAGATATAAAATTGTTTCATGCTGAACACGCAGTAAAACAGTGTTACAAAGACGCGGACATGTTTCCAATGTTCTGGTCGTATTCTCAAATCAGCCAATGCAGTCAATGAAGTGTATTCATCTGTACTTGGCCGCGGGAAGTTTTATTTGAATTCTATTGGACGCTAACAAAGGTCAGGCTAAGGTGAAAAGCTGGCTTAATACAGCTTACGCCGAACAACTGATAGTATTAAAGAAGAAAGACAGTCGACGATAGACCACTGTACAGAGAGGTCATAATGAAAAGGAAAAAAAAATCCCATACATTTTAATCCCAATAGCGACACAATATTCAAACAATACAAATCATATGCGTGACTGAGATGTTAAAAATATCGAATCGGTTATGAATATGTGTACGATAATAAAACGTGTGTAAAGCTTTCCATGGTATATACGGATATTAAGTGTATTGTGAACAAAACGCTTACAAATCACGGCTTATAACATAAGCCTTGAAGATGCAGTGGTTGTGCGTTACATTTTGCTACCAGAGGTCCCTGAATCGAATAACGAGGATTAAAAAAAAATCTTTTTATTCTTTTAAGTATGACTATTACAATATAATATATTTGTTAGTAAAAATGCTGCCTCTTATTTCCCGAAATTCTCACATTGGATGAACACTCGGGTTAGTGGAAAAACCCAGTTAAATACTTAAATTTAGCTGTATATTGTATAAGTGCTGTTCAAAATGTCAGCTATATATATTTGAGTTATTTACGTATGTGTTCATACTCACATATTAGCACAAACAAAACTATGTTATGCTAACCCGATTATTCGTTTAACTGTTTTTGTTAAGTATGTGTATATTTCGTTGCACTTAACTAATGTTAACGACAAAGATATGTGTATATTACATGCAGCTTTAAAACATTCATAGAATAACTATTTCTTTATAAACATGGCTCCTCATACAGTAATAATATGCAATCAACATTATATTCCAACGGTCAGTTAAGAGCGCTTAATATTGTTCAAATGTTTTCTGTTATAAAAAAGTTAATGTTCATTTAGCAAGCGAATGTTTGGGCAATAATTTATACTAGCTGATTATACATCGCAAAAATAAATTATGTGACCTTCTCTACCTTGGTGTAGCGTCTGTCCTTATTACACGTCTAACTCTGATTAAAATAACGCCTTTGGCAGGCTAGATAATGAGTATTTGTTTTAACGTAATCGCAATTCTTATTGTATGAACACATTTTACTCTGGGTAATCATATTCTATGAATAGCCTATTCCACAAATCATGCGCGCATAAAACATATAATGTGCACTTTTTGGATTTCTTAATTTACAAAACGGTTTCAGGAAAGGCTACGCTTTAAATCCAAATCTTTTTATTACCTTTATTGAATTATTGTCGACAAACATAGAACTTCACAAGCGTAAAAGGAATATAAAAAAAGAATTAAGACATTAAAGTTTTGCTTAAAACGCCTCTTACATTCTAGACGGTTCGCATATATCTCTAGAAACATTAATGCAAACCGTTGAAGAGGTATAATTAAAATCCGGACAAGCACTTTACAAGAGGTATAATTAACACCCGGACAAGCACTTTACAAGAGGTATAATTAACACCCGGACAAGCACTTTACAAGAGGTATAATTAATATCCGGACAAGCACTTTACAAGATGTATAATTTACATCCGGACAAGCACTTTACAAGAGGTATTATTGACATCCGGACAAGCACTTTACAAGATATATAATTAACATCCAGACAAGCACTTTACAAGAGGTATAATTAATATCCGGACAAGCACTTTACAAGAGGTATAATTAACATCCGGACAAGCACTTTGCAAGAGGTATAATTAACATCTGAACAAGCACTTTACAAGAGGTATAATTAACATCCGGACAAGCACTTTACAAGAGGTATAATTAACATCCGGACAAGCACTTTACAAGAGGTGTAATTAACAACGGGACAAGCACTTAATAATTATGTATGTAAACCATGAGTAAGGTTCACATCATAGTCAAATTGAGTTTTGCAAACACAAACAATTCAGTATTTCGCTTTTAAGCCACTGTTTCATTAGTCAAAATACAAGGTCACATAGATGTTGAAGATACAATTTAGGCAACACCTTGTTCAGATTATTATTTCATCGATCATTAACCCTTTTAAAAGATTTTACTACAAGTAAACCATGCAGACACGGCGTAATTTGCTCAAATGTCAATGTCATTCTAGGGGAGGTTGCCTGTCAAACTATAGCATAATTTAGCACGCCCAACATGTATTTATTTTTCGGCCAAATTTTAATTTACTTATATTCAGCACTAACTTATATGTTCAGTGCAATATTTATGTCGGCCGCCATAAGGGAAGTATCATACAAAAAAGTCACAGCTAAAAATATGGGCGTGATATTAATTTAAGCGAATAATAGTTATATAATTCGAATAACGATTTAAATATAAAATGTCCTTCTTATGAACATATATGATAGGAACAAACGTTCACATTTTCTTTATCCAGACAATGTCGCCTGGCCATGAAGCGTTTTTCGTGTATTGTAACATCGAGTCGGGATTGTCTGACATGTGCGGCTGCATGCTGTGTCTGCTCATGAACGATATGATATTGTTCGCACTTTCAACATTTTTTCGGTGAGCATTCCATTCAAGCAGCACATATCTCACATCTAATTTGTTGAAAAACTCTTCGCCACTTTTCAGAGCGTTCCATTCGTATGTTTCTATATCAAGCTTCATAAAGATGGGCATTTTGCTTGAGAACGGAATGAGGTGGTCTATCGTCACAGCGAGCGCTCTATGCATGTCGTCGACGTTTTCTTTACCGTCGTCAGGTTTTACATACGTTCCACCAACGTTGCCGACATACTCATGCAGCGTTATATTCACCACTGTATCAGCTACGGCGTTCCAAATTAACGTCGTGTTTTCTGTTAAGCCGCCGATACGTAACGACCTCGACAAAAGCATGAGATTCTTCTTCATAGGATCGACTGCTACGACGCTATGGCCAACTTTGGCCGCTAGAATCGTATACACACCGACGTTACAACCTATGTCAAACAGTTGCATGCCTTTGTTTGCACTTAAGATTCTGTGTAACATGGCCATATGGTGGCCTTCCCATTGGCCGCTACTCAAAATAGACGCAGAGATGTAATGATCCGTCTGGCGGTCATACACGCAAATTGGAGACGTTATTGTGCTGGACACTTTCAGGGGTGTACACGTGGCATTATTAGCAAACGATTGGTATTGCTCACTTTCCTGTCCCGCATCGAATACCCGGACTAAGCGCGTTTGGATGTTTACGATATCAGGTTCGTGAGATCGTGAATTTCTTCCTAAAATTAAACCAACGACCAGACCAAAGCTAATGCTTGCCAGGGCGATGGCAATGCGTCGAGCTCGCAGCATTTCGGGTACCTGCAATAGCAACAAAGATTTTGATTTGAGACTTAATTACTGTTTCGCTATGTTTATTGCTTTGTCCCTTGGGTTTGGGTATATATTAACAAAGATTTATCAATAATATGTATATTCCAAGTATAAAAGGTGCATTTTTTTTTCAAAATGCTTGATACAGTTGTCTGCTCTTGTTTATAGGTTGGGGTTATGATGGTAAACAAGTATGCGAAATATGAAAGCAATATGTCAAGGGACAATGCAGATAATTGGGGTAGTACGAAAACTTTAACATTTGCACGGAAACGGAAACGGCAACGGCAACGGAAACGCCGACGCCGGGGTGAGTAGGATAGCTCCACTATATATATTTCATTTATAATAGTCGAGCTAAAAATCACTTAGTGATTTGTCTGTCCGCTTATCATATAATGTTCATGCAAACGATGGAAATACATGTAGTTTAGTTAAGTTTAGTTTATTTCACAATTTCCAAAAATTCAAAAGACCCATGAAGACAACATATTTACAAGCAATAAAAGGCAAGACAGCGCTTACAACGTATATGATAATTAACATATACATGTACATAAAGTGCTCAGTAATGTTATGCCCCTATAATTGTTAACATCATTCACATTTTCCTTTTTATGTAGAGGCACTACATATCCTTCTGACCATTCGGTTGGATAATATCCAATTTCAAATTTTTATTTAACAATGATTCTAACAAAGGAAGTAACACAACTTTACCATAAATGAAACATTCATTTAGGTAATCATCTGGCCCACCACATCTATTTGTTTTTAAATTATTAATGCCTTTTAAAATGTCATCAGTTGTAATACAAACATTTAGTTCATCAAACATACATGTTAGCTCATCGCGCTCGTATCTTTCAATAAAAAACGGAACATCTTCATCAGGTGTGAAGAAATGTGTTTCTGGGTTATTAACCGCTTTAAAGTACATCTCGAAATCAGACAAAGGTACTGTCGATGGTTTAACATTGGCACAGCCCTTCAACATATTCCAATACACTTTCGCGTTTTATAGCGAGCATTTGTTAATTAAGTTATTTTAGTTTTATCATATTCATACCTACATTTACGTAAACATGTTTTATATTGACTTCTTGCTGTAACCATATTTACTCTATTTGTATCCGATTTATTTGTACGGTACATGTATATGCCGTTGCTTAATTGTGAATTTAAAATGGCAATAAATAAACTCTGTTCATTTACCTTTTGTTAATATAATAATCCTAGATAGCTATAAGTTTGCTTCATCTACATGTTTGAATGTATACTCGCATTGCTTTAAAACCTTTGCAAATTGGCGATAACACCGGTGGATCGAGGATCATTCACGAAATAGGCAAAATGAAGATGATTGATTCGTAGAAAGGATTATCATCATCCATTACAGTTTAACATCTTTATCATTATAAATGTAGCTTCTTCGTTCGTGTGCTGATGTGCTATGAGAATTGTGACAAGTGTGGTGAAGATGATAACGATAATAATAACGATGATGCTCGATTGATGATGATTGTAATCATAACTATGCAGCTGATAATAATGACTTTATTATCAATGTACACAGTTCTTGGCATTTTTTCCTCATGCCCAATGCTTTGCGATATACGATGACTTCTAAACAACCCTCAAGTTCCGGAACACAACGCAATAAAATAAATTCCCCAGGGCGATTTCATATATTTGTTTTTTCAATGTATACAATTTACATACAGTCAATGAGTACATGTTTAACACATAGTAACATATATAATGACATAACATGTAATCACCTTTTAATTTCATAAGTTGTTAAATGCATGAAACGGTCAAGGACATAGGATTACAACATTTAGAATCTATGCTATAACGGTAACATCCAAAAGACAAATGCGAATCTACCAGAGAGCGAGATGTCAATCTGGAGTTATGAATAATATACAATTTATCATCATAATATTTATACAATCCATGTTTCTTTGGCTAAATGTTTTATGTACATACATAGCTACATAATACATAAAAACTTACAAAACATACATACATAGACAGTTATTGCATACATAAACTGGCTTTGATCAGATCTGTAAAAAAATTAACATGTTTACATGTTTCAAAATACGCTTTGTACTTTCCTTTTTCAACTTTAATAAGAAATCGAAAAAGCCTTCAACCATATGTACACATGTAAAATAAAAAAATATAATTAAATAAAGTGACAATTATCACAGATAAGTAAACGAAAGCCGCTAAATAGAGTGCACTTAATTTAAAGTTACTAATAAAAAATTACAATTTGCACATATGTTAAGTGTTTGTAAAACGGTAAACCTCACTCGTTAGATTGTGTGTGGGGGAGGAGATCTTATTCCCTATAAGAATCGTTTGGGATATGAACCGTGCACACTCAATTCTTAGTCAATACTACTTAGTACGCTATTAACAAATGTTTGCTGTATACGCATTTGTGAAATGGTAAACCTAAGTAAGAGTGTGTGTGCTGGAGGGGGTCTTTTCAAATCGTTTTTGATATGAACCGTGACTATATGAGCCGATTTATGAATCACTGAAACACAGCTGCTTTATTTGCATTTGGGTTTTACCAATATATATTACTGATCAACAATAGCAGGCTTTGATCCTATTTTTCAAGTCACAATAGACTGGGCCTATGTTTTCTTGGTCAAACGGATCAATGTATTATGTCACTTTTTTCAAAATACTTGTTATATATTTAGCATCTGCAGTAATCCTCATTGCTTTTCTATAAAACTATATAAGATATGAACATGAAACTTAATTGGTGTATTAATATAAATTAGGTAAAGTGCCATGCACATGAACAATTGCCCTACACTTTCTTAATTAAGAGTGATTTTCATTTGTTGTTTTTGTATCGTGTAACTTTTTCAGAGCAATATCTAAGATACGCTACAAAATTTCAAAATAAAACTGCATCTGTAATCTTTCGCTCTGACAGGGTTCTGAAGTAGGATGATAGGATTATATATAGCTCGAAGAAGGTCCACGCCGTCCCCAACTGGTATGAGAAGTTAACATCGGAACAACGTTAGAGTAGCGCTAGAGGCTGCAAGCTGTGACTTGCACTTGAACTGTAAGGTCTATTAAGCTGTAATGTGCGCTGTCGTGTACATGTAGGCTAAAATGTGCGCTGTCCTCTTAATAAGGCTTCAATGTGCTCTGTCGCATACATAAGGCTCCAATGTGCTTTGACGTGTACATTAGGCTTCAATGTGCGCTGTCTTTTACAAAAGGCTGCAATTTGCACTGTCGTGTACAATTGTCTGCAATGTGCGCTGTCTTGTACATAAGGCTGCAATGTGCGCTGTCGTGTACATTAGGCTGTTATGTGCGCTGTATTGTACATTAGGCTGCAATGTACGCTGTCGTGTACATTAGGCTGCAATGTGCGCTGCCTTGTACATTAGACTGCAATGAGCGCTGTCGTTTAAATTAGGATGCAATTTGCGCTGTCATGTACATTAGGCTGCAATGTACGCTGTCGTGTACATTAGGCTGCAATGTGCGCTGTCATGTAAATTAGACTGCAATGTGCGTTGTCGTGTACATAAGGCTGCAACATGAGCTGTCATGTACATAAGGCTGCAATGTACGCTGTCGTGTACATTAGGCTGCAATGTGAGCTGTCATGTGTATTAGGCTGCAATGTGCGCTGTCGTGTACATTAGGCTGCAATGTGAGTTGTCATGTACATTAGTCTGCAGTGTACGCTGTCGTGTACATAAGGCTGCAATGTGCAATGTCGTGCCAATTAGGCTGCAATGTGCGTTGTCGTGTACAAAAGGCGGGAATGTGCACTGTCGTGAAAATTAGGCTGCAATGTGCGCTGTCGTGTACATCAGGCTGCAGTGTGCACTGTTGTGTAAATTAGGCTGCAATGTACGCTGTCTTGTACATTAGGCTGCAATGTGCGCTGTCGGGTACATTACGCTACAATGTGCGCTGTCGTGTACATTAGACTGCAATGTACATTGTCGTGTAAATTAGGCTTCAATATGTGCTTCCGTGTACATAAGAGTGCAATGTGTGCTTCCGTTTACATTTGAGAGCAATGTGTGCTGTCGTGTACATAAGGCTGCAATGTGCGCTCTCGTATACATTAGGCTGCAATGTGCGCTGTCCTGTACATTAGGCTGTAATATTCGCTGTCAAGTACATTAGGCTGCAATATGCGCTGTCGTGTACATTAGGATGCAATGTGCGCTGTTGTGTACATTAAGCTGCAATGTGCACTGTCGGGTACATTAGGCTGCAATGTGTGATGTCGTATACAAAAGTCTGCAATGTGCTCAGTTTAAAATTTGCTGCAATGTGCGCTTAAAATTAAGTACACGTAGGCTGCGATGTGCGATTCAAGTAAGTACACACAGGCTGCAATGTGCGCTGTCGCGTAAATGTATGCCACAATGTGCGCTGTCGGATACAATAGGCTGCAATGTGTGCTGTCGGGCACATAAGGCTTCAATTGCGCTGTAAGGTACACGTAGGCTGCAATGGGCACTCATAGTGTATTTTCATTTTTCCTGAACTGATATTATTTAAATTATTTTGTATACCCTTTGCATCCACTGATGCCGGGACGCATACAGACAAAGGCTTGTTTATTCGGCCTTTAGTTTGTTCATTCGTTAGTCCGTTTTCCGTCCTTATGAGATTAACTCAAAAAATGTTAATATTTGTATACAATCAATAAGGTTTCCTGTAAAACTTTTATACTTATATGGATAATGTCATCTGACCTCATTTTGACATTTACTTACGTTTGCTTAGACTAACTTACCATGTCCATTTTTGTGTACCAAACTGATGCGGTCCGTCTTACATCATAACAAAGCGTACAGAGCGTATATACTTGCATGGATTTTACCGATGAACAACAACGTAACCCGCACATCAGCTGGCTTCATCCTGACCATGTCATTCCCCTTCTTTGAATCAATAATTTCTCTTATCGCTGAATAGTAAACACCACTTTTTCTGCTCAAACATTGGTTATAGTTGATACAAATACCATGCTTTATTCATTTTTCTTTAGATGAACTAATCTCGATCGTGTTTTATTTGTATAAATACTACGTAATACGATATAATGCTGCATGTACATGTAAACAGCTTCGGTCACGTAACTATGTCATTGCATATACTGTGCGTAGGCCTGGGCATACAGTTTTAATGGAAGTTTGTCAACGAAAACTACCAAGACATTGACTCCATCGTATATATATTATACTATTCAAATATATTTTTAATCATACAGACAAGTAACAAACAACAAAAACCTTACTATCCTCAGTTCATTCGTAGTACTAGAACTACTATATCGTTCCATATAAATCGGATATTTATATGTCTATCGATATAGCTCTATTGTGGTGCTTTTCTTTAATCTAATCTGAAAAGCAAAGACGAGTATTCGCTAGATGTAAAAGACGAAGACCTTAAAATTAGAAGGCACATCACTTACGAGCTTTACCATTCTTATAGGTTATTAGACGTTTCACTGTACAATACGGAGATATATTTGGACGAGCACACAGTTTGACGTCATATTAGGCGAGTCCAATATGACTTCAAACTGTGTGCGAGTCCAAATATATTACGTATTGTACAGTTGAAACGTCTAATAAGCTTTTTATTTTATATCCTTTTCTTCAGCTTTTTGTTTCATTTTAATTTTGATTTTAAAATGCTTTAATTGCATCTATGCTATTTTCAAGACAAGCGCCCGCGTCAGTCGATTATAGTACATTCGGATACTTTTTCTCGGTCACGGCTTTTATCGTTATAAAACAATTGCTTAGTGCACTTGTACTCAACTGTCCAATATGGAAAAAATACAGACTTTTTGGATCCAATACCGGAATCATTGTGTCACACCGGTCTTACTGACCTGTGTGAATGCGCGCTAAGCATTGTGGGAAACGGACTTTTTTCCATCATGGCGTTGGTAAACAAAATAAACACGGAAGTGAAAAATGGTAATTAATTATTATCAAAAACAGGCCCCATCAAACCGGGCCAGCTGTTATATATACATGGATGCAGTTTGTGCTTCAAAAGGAGCCACTTTTCATGTCAGTCTATTGTTTGTAAGAATCACCTAACACGTAACTTAGACTAACTAAACACGTTGCAAGACTGTATCTTCGAAATAGTAAATAAATCAAAATCATAAATAAATATTTATAATTAAATACCTGCTGAAATTTGAGAACGTAAACGATTTAAAATAAACGCTGTGAACATTACAAGGAATCTTACATGTAGGCCTCATGTGTGAGAGGATTAATCAGGGAAAAAATAAATGGAGTTCAAAGGATCTAACATTTTGAGGAGGACGTCATGGTATCTTGGACATTTGGCACTTTCATATATTTATTTAGTAGATACTGAAAATGCTGAATGTGCTAATTGCAACATCAAAGACGAGCAGGTGAGATTTTTACAGCTTTATTTTTCTTGACATAAAGTTGTATGTTTTCCATTTAATTTATATGGCGCTCTAGTCTTATTTATAAGACGCGCAAAGAATTTAGAGATACTTTTTATATGGGCTAAATTCTTTGCTCCAAATATTACCCATATAAAAAATAGCTTAATATTTAAGAGCGTCAAAAATTTGGACTAATGGCGCTCAATTTTAGCTCGGCTGTTTTCGGGGAAAACCCTAGGTATTGTCATAGCTCGTCGTCAGATGTCCGCGTCGTGCTAAAACCTTTACATCGGCTCTAAAATCAAAGTGCTTCCACCTATAACATTGAAACCTCACATGTATATGCACCATGATGATTTCTACACACCACACCCATTTTGGGGTCACTCGGTCAAAGGTCAAGGTCACCAACCTCTAAAAAATTCTTTTAATAAATTTCATTTATTCAAAACTGCACCGCAGCCTAGCTTGGCACCCATAATGTGGTGCTCTTGTTTATATATAATTTTAAAAATGTATTAATAACCAGAATAGTTTATACATGTATAAATAAAAAGATACAGCCATGAACAGTGTGTTTTAATTTTTAATAAATATGCTTTGATTGCGTATATGCAAAACAATAAAGTCCATATATTGTTAACTGAGTTTTAAAATGTTGAATGTCACACATTACGTACCAGTCCGTGTATATACCGACACTTTATGTACCACTATCTGACACTTTATGTACCATATTTATAATATAAAGAGATAACTAATTTAATATGAATGTGTGTTATTGATGAAATGTATTTTGTGTGATAGTATTTATGATTTTAGACTTATATATTGGCCATAGATTATATATTTTGTCAGATTGTCTAAGTGTCACTGAGTGTGTTAGTTTAATTTATTAGCCCAAGTACATGTAGTACTTAATAAATGATTTATTAGTCTTACCTGAAATTGAAGTAAATTATAAAAATTCATTTGTCTCTTATCTTATCCTGACTAAGGATTATAAAGTCTAAAATGTTTGTATTATATTGTATAATTGAAATGTGATACTTTGAAGAGAAGAGAGAATGACATTAATGTTTAAACTGTAAAAAAAATAAAAATTATTTCCTTCTTTAGACTTTAATCATGTTTAGAGAATGACCTTAATTCATCAGGACTGCTATGAATGAATGGACAATAACACCTATATTTTATGTAGGTGGTACATAAAGTTTCAAAGTACCGGTAGTACATTAAAGGTCTGGTACATGTACATAAGGTGTTACACCCTAAATTGTTCATGGTATCAGTGTTTCAATAATGTAGTGTTTCTTATTATGTATTGCTTAGGTTGTTTTGTTTCAAATTTCAAATTTGCATTTATTTTAAAGCATTTTCAGTCACTTTGTGATTTCCATGTTTTTTGTAATAAGGTGAATTATGTTGTACATGGCGTCAAATATTAATTCATGGTCGCTATGGTGTAGAGAATGATGTCCGCTGGGCGTGGGTTCGATCAATACTCTGGGAGTTCTCCTTATCGTCTCCATGGACAACAAGTTCTGGTGTACCAAGTAGTAGTATTAGTAGTAGTAGTAGAAGTAGTGGTGGTGGTTGTGGTGGTGGTGGTGGTAGTAGTAGTAGTAGTAGTAGTAGTAGTAGTAGTAGTAGTAGAAGTAGTAGTAGTAGTAGTAGTAGTAGTAGTAGTAGAAGTAGTAGTAGTAGTAGTAGTAGTAGTAGTAGTAGTAGTAGTAATAGTAGTAGACTAGTAGTAGTAGAAGTAAGATCAGTAGTAGTAGTCGTAGTTGTTGTTCTTGTTGTAGTAGTAGATAATTAATTAATTAGTAGTAGAAGTAGTAAGAGTTGTAATGGTTGTGTTTGTATTTGTATTGAATTCTGATAATACAACACAATGATGCTGCTGCTAACAATGATGATGATGAATATGATAATGCTGCTGCTGATTGTGATGATGATTGTATGATGGGACTTTGGTATTATAAAATGTGTGAGGTTCAAACACAAAACCTGTTGGATAATAAAACTTCTCATTTTATGACAAAAGAGCTAGATTGTAGAGTAAAAAATAAGTATAAAATTCGCTAATAGAAAAGCTACCATTAAAGGACCATGACTTGTGGGCTTCATCAAAAGCAATGCATGAAACAGTTATATCTCTTTCAAATGCACTCAATATTGCTGTTCCAATTGATATGCTCAGAAATGCTTCTGGATGGGCATACACCAATGAGTACTTTCCTTCAGTTATTTCCTCTAAAGACACATTAACAACACTGTCGCCCTTAGCAGGAATTCCGGACGCCCCCCCTAAGATGTTCCCTCACCAGACATTTCCCCCATTTTAGTTTTAGTGCTTACATTACCCCCCCCCCCCCCCCTCACAATAAATTTATAATGGTTTGGTTGAAGTAAAATCTTGATTTATTATCAAAATGATTTTTTTGCTTATGTAATCTTATGTAATTAACTTTTTATATGAAGCAGCTTGTTTGTTGTTTTCTTTGGATTAATCATTCATTATTTTTGTTAAACTGTTTAAGGAGTGCATGTAAATCAGTAAGACGTGCATGTTGGTGTACTAGAGGAATACTAGAGGAATACATGGGATATTCTCAAAATCTTACACATATTGTTTTTAATATAATTAAATAGGATCAATTGATGAATTAATTCAGTTTGAGTCAACTTGGGCTGGGTTGTGGAACTATAGTTATTTGTTGTTTTTAATCCAATTAAATAGGGTACTATGTAACTGTCAAAGAAAATATGCATTCATACGCATTTAAGCCAAGTTTTGGATGTCACTGATATTTTCAATTTTACTAGTACCTAATTAAGACTAATTAAAACAGAATTGGACTTTCCTTGCAAAGTATTTATTATTAATAATAAAATAAGCTAATGTAATCAAAACATATTGATATTTTAATAATTTAACTCAATGATATTAATAATATTTAAATTTGCCCCAAAAAACTAGGGCAGGTAGATAGGAAGGATTTTTTTTGAAAACCAACAGTGTTGTCAGTGTAAAATATTTGTAAAGCTTCTTCAATTTCAGTTTTACATTTTATGACCTGCAACACATTCTATGCTGCTTTATTTTACTATGGTAAGTCATTAAAATGTTATTTATTTTTCAACTATATAATGTGCTAATCTCATATAATGAATTACTACCCCATTTAAAGATGACACCTAATCTAAATTCATTAATACAATAGTTATAATTGTTTTATTGTAACATACTATTGCACTAAAAATGACCATCATAGAACATCAATGCTGTGCTTTTACTAAAATTTTCATTGATCTCAATTTTTTAAAGAAAAAAATCAGGCACTTATAAAAAAATATATAATTAGGGTGTCAAAATTTAACAAACTGAACAAGTCAATTTGAACTTCTCTTGCAATGCAAATGGAGCCACTTGAAATACCAAATTGTTCCCATACTAGTCGGCAATATAGCTATGACATTGTGTCTATTCATAACATGCACCAGATACACCTTCTGAAACTTTTTAAGCGGTTTTGAAAACGCTATTTCATTGAAAACTTTCGTCAATAAAGTATACATGTTGTTATACAACCGAAAGTGAAAGTACAGTTTTAAAAAAATGAATAAAGAGCGAAATTGTTGAAAACTTACGAAAATTTTAATTGATACTAACACAAGACCGTAAGGCTGAACAAAATTATACTTAACTTTTAAATCATAACATGAAAGTTTACTTATAAAGCAAATTCTTCATTCATCCGCGGACTTCTTTGTGTCGTAGTCATAAATGCCTCCAAATGGAGGTGCGTGATGCTTCTAAGTATAGAGGTGACAATAACGTAGTGACGTCACCATTTATGTATAGAATGATACCGGAATGTATTGGACGATCACGTGGTACATATGAAGAATGCCGATTGGATGAATTTATTGGATATAGAATAAATTACTTTTATTTGCTATATCTATAAAGCATGTAAAAAAAACAAGAGCATGAATTAAAAAAAAAATCAGAAGAAATGTTGCATATGTCAAGCCGTAGGTATAGGTTCCTTCATTACCATATAGCTGACAAAGTATGTTTTCCATGTCTTTTAAGAATGTTAGCTACTGGACCCATTCGTATAGGCGGATGTACATCTAGAGTTAAACCCTGTATTACATGTATATCAGCGTTATAATTGTTATGTGTAATTTTTAATAATAATAGTGATAGTAATAACAACAAAAGACTTTAATTTTGACATTTCGTAAAAGCAACACTACTGTCGTTTAAATACTTTTTATCCACTACTGAATGGGTAACAAATCGGATATCGACGTTACTGCCATTGTCATTACTGTATTTATGACAATGTTTGTACCTCCCGCAAGAGCTCAGAAATCGGAAAAACCCACAGCGCGCGAGTTCCGAATTAAATCTATTCACAAGGTCCACCTTGATTTCATACTTACATTGATGTTATAAATGAATGCTATCAACACACCCACATTTCCTGACATTGAACTCCTGTGTCGATCATTTGTATTGTAAAAGTAAACTATTCACGTTTAAAATAGGTAGTTATGTAGGCATCAGCTATTTTTAAGCAGTATTACGCATTTAACTTTCAGCTATTTATTCTACATTTAAACTAAGTATCGTCATAAAATACGTATTTATGCGTTTTAGAACTGTTTGCATCTTTCACTTCTCTTCACCATCATGTAATTCTACATAATTTTGAAGTTATATTTGTTCGTGTATTTGTTACTTCTCTTTGTAAAATGTGCCTTATTTATACCTAAATGTATGTTTTCTACATGCCGACTGAATGTCATAACAATGTATATGAGCCGTGCTCTCGGAAAATGGGGTTTAATGCATGTGCGTAAAATGTCGTCCTAGATGAGCCTGTACAGTCCGCACAGGCTTATCTGGGGCGACACTTTCCGCTTATATGATATTTTTCGTTAAAAGAAAGATACTTCTTAGCAAAAATCTAGTTTAGGCGGAAAGGGTCATCCCAGATTAGCAGGTTCGGACTTCACAGGTTAATCTGGGACGACACTTCACGCATATGCATTACACCTACTTTTCACAGAGCACGGCTCATATCTAAATGTCTTTATATTATTTATGTTCTCCGGGCAATGAGACCGTTGCTAGAATACGTCGCTCTACTGACGCCTCACATGTTAAAACACCGACTATAAACATGCCACCGGCCACCGATTGCGTAATTGTGGACGATGATAATAAAAAAGTGAAAGAAAAAGAATGTGAGGTGAGTGATGTTCTGTCACGCACTCTTATCTAAATATTAGACACAGAGTCAGTGACACATTTAAAGGGTCCATTTCACAGATTTTGGCATGTATTGAAGTTTGTAATTAAATAATTTATATTGATAAATTTCAACATTGGATCTAAAAATATCCAGCAAAAAAATAAGAATAAATTTAGCAAGAAATATCTTTAAAAAAGATATACGGCGTTGATAGTTCAATGAATGAGATCAATGATAGCGAATGTCTTTTTCTGTGCAGTTCTTAGCTGCATCACACGCAGTACGGGATGTTACGCGGGGTTTTCGCGGCTTATTTTACATTATTACATATTTCTTGTCATAAACCTATAGATACAAAACAGAAAACCAAAAGAAGAATGGAAGTGAAATTAAAACATATGAGTCAACCGACCACACGCGAAGTATCCGTATTTATAGGCGCGTTCTTCGAACAAACCTGTTTAAGTGGTTTGTCCGGCGTTGCTATTTGATTCGATTATTAACAGTATCGAGAATCATCGCGCTCATGCTTAATACATTACAATATGGTGGAATAATTATTGTTAAATTAATCAAAAATAATATTTATCATTGTATTGTTGAAAACACATTAAGAATCTATTATTGACATACAATAATTATATTGCTGAATATCTTCATTTAACATATTTCTTGTCTAAAGAAAATTCCTGGTCACCTAGTTCACGGATATCGTCTTTATTATATAACGATTATTTTACTGGCCGCGAACTCCGGTGATGACCTGTATATAAACTCTGACATCCAGACACACTAACCGCGAATTGACCCGATATCTCACGGGTTGAAATGCAATTCATTAAAGTGAGGCCTCGCTGCCACTGCTCTTTATACTTTTACATGTTAACATGTTGACCGGAATATGGAAGTAAGTACTAAATATGAGAACATAAGTATAAAAGCTTTTGCCATGGCAATCCTCTGAAAATAAAAGGTGCACGCACAAACTGTATTGATGTCGCGAATTGAGTGTAAAACTGTTCTATCTATTAAGCCTTTTCATTTGAGATAAAATTGTTTCATGCAGTAAATCAGTGTTACAAAGACGCGTATATGTTTCCAATGTTCTGGTGGTATACTCAAATCAGCAAATGGAATAAATGAAGTGTATTCATTCGTACCTAGCCGCGGGAAATTTCATTTGAATTTTATTGGACACTTACAAAGGTCAGGTAAGGTGAAAAGCTGGCTTAATACAGCACGCCGAAAAATAAGTAAACCTAAACAGGGCTGGAACCACTGAATTATGGACTCCTTTAGTAAAAAGTCTCCCATTTAGACCAATCGGCCATCCACGCTCATACAATGAGTGATGTATTTTATACTTTATATAAGCAATCCTCGTAGTTTCACAAAATATAGCGACAACAACAGAACTCTCCAAATTATTCAAACGTTTCGAGTTGCAACGCTTTATAATTTTCAGGTTTTTAAATCATGAAAAGATGCATATAATGGTTAATTTAGAGCATGGTAAATGTTCAGCATTACTGTTTCCTCACAAATATCATAACTAAAACGAACATTTGCAAATCTGAAACAGCGTTTTTTTAATTTTGTCAATTAACAAAAACGTGAAAAGGCTCCTTTAAACCTCAAGACTGCATAAGTATATGTTATACATTCTCTACGATATGTTGACTGAACATTTGTTGCAAAATTGTCATTCATCCAATCGCGTTTTAAGGAATGCAATTTTCCAGATCATATGTAACTTATACGTATATATGTATAGGACGAATTAAAACGTCTTCCTTTAATTCGACTAAGGCTGTTCTGAACGATAGTTCTGTCTTGGCGGAAAGTTTCGCTGCATGTATTGTATTTAACTTTAATGAGCATGTGCCGTTAGCGTCTAGGTTGCAAACTGTCGGATACTTACAGGGTTTCGACGTCAGCAAATTGGCGCCCAAAATCTGACGTCATTAGCTCAATTAAAAACATTGAAGTAATTTTAAAGGATCGTCGTTAACATAAATTGTGTCAATAGATAAAAACAAACAAAAAAATCAAATATGTCATTGGCAGTACGACCATATCAACCAGTGACTCCAGCAAACAACAAATACCTTGCTAAAAGATGGGACCAAGAAATATTCAACACTCACAGGAAAAAAGTTGCCTGTGGTAAGTTTTGTGTATTGTTATAGCTGCACACTACTTTATTGTCCTTTGTGATGTAGAACTGTAAAATAAAAACACTTACAAATATAATGTGATAAATAAAAATAAGCATGTTATCAAATATGAAGAGATGTTTAAATGTTAAAATCGATGTGCAAGGACAATTTTCATGGAATATACTCCAGACAACAAATTTAATGCTATAGTTTTTTTCATTCGGATTGCACTAATAATCGCAACGCATATTAACTTTTTTTAATACTAGGAATTCAACAAGTTTTATTTAAAAATAGTGATAGCCAAAATCATGAAAACGTGGCAAATATGAACATAATAGATATGAAAAAACAACACTGTTTCTTTCAGCCCTTTCCGTTGTAGACAACAATCCACCACGTGTACACATGCATCTTCATATTAAACTTAAAAAGCTACAGGTAAGGGCCACGTGAATTTCTCGTGCTTGTTAAAATAATATTAATTTTGCATTTGTTTCATTGTTCTCATTAGTTAATAGTTTACTTGACTTTCTTGAACTCTGTAACGCTTAACTGGCGTATGTATTACCGCACGTACTACGTCCACGCAAGCAGTGTGGCGAGATACTTGTTATAACGTACTTATGTATATCTTCGTTCAACTGACGTATGTATTACCGCACGTACTACATCCACGCAAGCAGTGTGGCGAGATACTTGTTATAACGTACTTATGTATATCTTCGTTCAACTGGCGTATGTATTACCGCACGTACTACGTCCACGCAAGCAGTGTGGCGAGATACTTGTTATAACGTACTTATGTATATCTTCGTTCAACTCGCGTATGTATTACCGCACGTACTACGTCCACGCAAGCAGTGTGGCGAGATACTTGTTATAACGTACTTATGTATATCTTCGTTCAACTCTGGCTCGCAGTTCGAAGCAGAACGCCTGGCGACCATAGAGCGTGATAACCGGATCCTGCTAGAGAAGATGGCGCACATCATGCGCACAGGCGGCGTCGTGGACAACAAGAAGGAGGACAATCACCCCAAGAGGTACCGTGCAGCCGTCGGCGTTGAGAGCAACCACAGCGTCAGTCGCGCTTCTGGTTTCTTACATGTTAAAATCACCATGGCCCTCTTCAGCGGTCTAACTAAAACATAGTGTGTTATTAAGCTCATATACGCTGATGGATAAGCAGATCGGGATTATATTTGCAACGCGCTTATGGCAATGTTGCGTTATACGTACGAAAGTATCATTTTTTAATTAACTTCTGTTATTTAATATGAACATTTTTCATTATTCTCGACAACAAATTGATATTAGACAACAACTTTCCTGCATACATAACTTCAAGAATTGTAATTTTATAACGCAGTTACGCAGTGTGGATATTGACACAGAGATCTTTGCCGAGAGAGTCAAATGGGGTTTTAAGCCCACTAGACAGTTTCGTTCGATGTTCATTTTTCGTCGACCCTCTCGCCCAAACGCACAGGTTTTGTCTGTTTGTCGTACTGTACCACCCGTTGTTATTTCTGTATATCTCCCCGCCACCTGTATAGCCTTAACAAGATCAAACGCCAGAGGGAGCTGCTGCGAATCACGCACGAGAACCTTGCCATCTTGAAGCGGCTCACCACCAAGGACCCGCACTACAACCATAAGAAGTGGCTCTTAGAGTGGCAGGTACGATCCCCATGCAAAACAACATCAACAATATTAGAAGACATTTACTTCACTGGAATATAATATTACGCGCATGCGTAACATTGATATTTTAGTGAGTGCTATTGTGTATGTTGGCCAACTGCCTTAAATGCACGGTAACGTTTGTTTTATAACAGCGCGAAAGTTTTTGTATCCCGCAAATCAATGCACACAAATTACTTCCAATACCTACAAGATGCGAGACAATGCATCAATTCCTAATGGTTAATTACAGCCAAACACAGTACATTCTGTCACAGAAGTAGATAAAGACTGGACCATAACATAACATACTAGTATTATGTATGAAACAATTATTTATATTGACACATGTTTACACATGTAGTCGCAAAAATTGTATTTTACATGAATCTAAGATATACTAAAATTCCTTTTCCTGATAATCTTGTACTATTTCAAACGAATTACTGTCAGCCATATTGAAACCCATGTTGCCGAACTAGTCCGTGTGTGCGCGGCATGTACGCTATGCCCGACCTTAAGCCCCCTGTTTCAGGTTAACCAGCAGTACCTGATGAACATCTCCAAGTTCCCACACCCGTGGCGCCAGGAGCAGAGCCAATATATCTCGGATGTGCAGCGAAAGACCACCGCCAACAAGCGCATCAGCAAAAAGGTACGAACTTTAACATATAATAAATGTTTGTCCTTATACATTCAAGGCTCGCAAGTCTTCACCTGCATAAATGTTTTTACTTATATATCGCCAAAAAAGGTTCCGAGCATATACTTCGGCACAAATGGGGTCTCCGTGGCCCCATAATGGGCAAAATATTATTCGCCTTTAAAAGTTACAAATACGTGATCAAACCCTGTTCTTAAAAACAATCACAAACATATTTATTGCGTGTATGCAAAATAATTACGTTTTTTTCTAAACAATTCTGTAATTATCGGCTCCATATGGGCAGTATACATGCATGCCTATAGGGGCTTATATATATATGGCTTGTCCCATATGAGTTTAATATGGGTAACCCCATGTGGGCATGCCCCTAAAACATATATAGTTTATAGAGGCTAGCCAGTATGAGCAAGTCACTATAGACTCAATACACGATTACCTATAATTATAAGCCCATATGGGACCTATATGCGCATGTTTTTATGGTGGGGTTATCATTATTGGTTGCTGGGTTATCCAGACGCATTACTGAGTTGCCACCATTTGAACTTTTAACAGTTCTTATTTACGTCGTCGATAATTGTGTTTATCTCAGCGAAACAAATTATTTCGGAAAACCGGTGAAGCAGGTATCATTATTACTATAAGTTTTCAACATTTAGAAATAATATATGTATTCGTATTCGAAAATTTAGATTCGGAAAATATTCCAAAAATCCATGTACCCGAAAATTTAGAGACAAAAATTAAGTTTCCGAAAATTATAATTATATTGAAATAAAAGCAATAGATCGATGTACAATAGTTTTTTATTGCGATTTAGCCTACTCTTCTTTTTCTATTTTGAAATAAATACAACTTTAAAGATTTTCTAATTCATGCCTGAAATAATACAGAACAAAAAAGTTAAATATGTTACATTCTGCTTCCTTAATTGGACATAGTATTTCAAATGCTTTTGGGTTAATCGATTGTTTTCTACCGGCATAAATGGTTATTTACCCAAATACGCAAATGTAATGGTCCATTCCCCTCAGACAGGTTTTATGACCTTAATCCAATTAAATTAATAAATGACCGAAGTGTTACAAAATAGTCAAATAATAGGCCGAAATCTGTTGAAACAGCGCTGTAAAATATACTGTCCGAAAATTCAGATGTATAGATGATAGACGAAAACCCGCAGATCCGAAAATTAAGAGTCACGAAAAATAATTATTTTTGCTAACATGAGGATGTCCAAAAACTTTCAGTGCCCGAAAACTAAGAGATATTACGGTATGTATTTTAGCAATATCTGAAGATAAATAATTGCATATCTTACTCAAAAGCGCTTAGCGCTTTGATAAATTGTGCGAAGTTGCTCGACCATGCGTGAGACTGTCACCAATATTGCTGATTGATGATCATTTATATTATACATGTATTTTATTACTTAAAGGTGAATGATTTCAAAGCTTCTACAGTCGGAACGACCATAATGATACATACACTGTTTTTCAAACGTTTACATTAAAGGTGAACAATTCGCAGCCAAAGTCAAGTACTCCGAGTAAGGGAGGTACCAAGGGTGCGACATCTGGGCACTCAGCGCCATCTCAGCCTATCCCGAGCCTTGCCACGCCCGTCATCAGCGTGACCCATGCAGAGTAGTCTCACGTGTCTAGTCATAGGAACAGAATACAAATAAACAAGCGTATATGTTTGTCGTATTTGTTTAGTTTTATTTCTACAGATGTAAGTTAAAGAGTTGTGTACTAGGTAGTGAAAACCTATTGCAAATTACTTTTACTCGATCCTGTACAATCATATTCATGATGTTTAAATAGAGGATATTTGTTGGATTCGTTGGATTATCGATTTAAATTCACGAGTGATAATAGAAAATATATAATTTCTATGATCACGAGTGAATTAAAATCGATATTTCACCGAATCCAACAAATTTTATTTTTATTTTATGCTTTTTTTCACAGTTTATATACATTGTTAAAGAGTTTTACTAAAGATTTTCGCTGAAATAATGACTTCATTTCGTCAAAAAAAGACGTCATTTCACAGTAAACAGTGAAAATTATCGATAATTTTCACTGATAATGTTAACTGTTTGAAACAGTGAAATTATCAGTTTTAATTCACTGTTATTTCTCTATAAACCACCGGAAAGCATAAAATAAACATCGCTATTCGTCATAAATAGTATCTCGAAAAGTTACGGATACAACAGAAGGAGTAGTTGTTGGACTTTTGAAGACTTAACACATGTATAAGGGTATTGAAACTGAGTTCAAAGAAAATTCATATTAAATTTCCTCGGCTCCATCAACAACATTCTTGATGCTATTGCACATCATTTCAAAAATATTAATGCACAACGTGACATTTCGTCTATGTTAGCAGAAGCAGATTTATTTGCTATACGGCCCTCGCGTATACATAAAAGCATACAAAAAGGCATAAAGGTATAATATCAATATGAAAACATATAATTCAATAGGGGTCCAGCAAACCAAGGTTTTAAGTTAACAACACTTAATGTCTTTCGAAGGCAAAATAAATTTACATGGCAATATTTTGTTTAATGTTTTCATCACGCCAGGTCATGGCGTTATTAAATTTGTTGATTGTTGACTGATTATAAAACTTGGATGGAATATACATTTCACGAAGATCTTCGTAGAAAGAACTTAACACGTACGAAATGATATTCGTTTTTAATAAAAGTCTTGCACAATGGACATAACCTTTCGTTTCGTTCTAGATTTACCGGGTATATATCGCCCATGTTTAATAATGAGTTGATGTGATGATGTTCTTAAAGGGGCCTTTTCACGTTTTGGTAAATTAACAAAATAAAAAAAAATCGTCTCACATTCGCAAATTTTCGTTGAAGATATTATATTTGTGAGGAAACTGTAAATCTGAAGATTAACCATTTTCTAAAATATCCATTATATGCATCTTTTGACGATTTAAAAACCTAAAAAGTATAAAGCGTTGCGACGCGAAACGATTTAATAATTTGGAAAGTTCTGTTGTTGTCTTTATATTTGGTTATAGTATAACCAAATATAAAGACAACAACAGAACTTTCCAAATTCCCCATTGATCCTGCGCCCTGAATAATATGTGTCCCGTATTCCAAACGAGCAAGTTTACGCCGTCCGACGCGTAATTCTGAAAACCTAGGTTCTCTGAGAACCTAGGTTCTCAGAGAACCTAGGTTTTCAGAGAACATAGGTTTTCAGAGAACCAAGGTTTCCAAAGAACCTAGGTTCTCATGAGAACCTGGGTTCTATGAGAACCTGGGTTCTATGAGAACCTTGGTTCTCATAATGAGAACCTAGGTTCTCATGAGAACCTAGGTTTTCTGAAAACCTAGGTTCTCAGAGAACCTAGGTTCTCAGAGAACCTATGGTTCCCAAATGAAAACCACGGATATGGCAAGCAGTTCGACGCATAATCCCAAGAAACTAGGTTTTTCATGAGAACCTAGGTTCTCATGAAAACCTATGTTTTCAAATGAAAACCTAGGTTCTCATGAGAACCTAGGTTTTCAAATGAGAACCTAGGTTCTCATGAAAACCTAGGTTCTCATTTGAAAACTTGGGTTCTTGACGCCATGTGCAATCTTCAAGCGAGAACCTAGGTTCTCATTCTGAGAACCTAGGTTCTCATTCTGAGAACTTAGGTTCTCATGAAAAACCTAGTTTCTTGGGATTATGCGTCGAAACGCTTGCCATACCTGAGCAATTTAAATCCCACCACTATTTAATTTTTCAATATCTCTCGATTCGCTCGCTGTGTAGATATAAATCGATAACACGACCTCGATGTAAAGCATCTGGTTTAAAGTGGAAGAATAAACGGCGTAAAATACAGTTTGCGTTCGTCTGTTGTGGTGCAGCGCGTTAAATAGTAAACCGATGCTATACTTTTCTGGATAAATTTAGCATTGTTTTTTTTCTAAATTGACAATTAAAAAGTTCTGAAATAAATTACATCTTTTATTTTTATACTGTACATAAATAATATTGATACAGATCGTACAGTATACCGTCCTTTGTAACGTAGAATGTAAGTACATAAAACAACACAGACAGAGGTGCGAAAAAGACATGCATAAACACTTCCTGAAACTTAGAACAGTGAATAGAAACTGCACCATATCTGTTTTCAACATATGCTTCTTAAATCGACAAAGTTTAGCATACTAGATCTAGTTACGTAAAAGTCGGTGTTAAAAGCTCATGTTAAATAAAATTACGCGTACACGTTACACCGTAATGCCTTCTTCTGATTGGTTCATATTTAAATCAGTTTCATGACATGGCTACAGGTCAGTGATTGTTTTGCGATTTAAGCAGAAGTTTAACTGAAGAATTTATGCCTTTCTAACTACGAATCGACGATATTTGATGTAAAAATGAACTTCTGAATTAAAACTGAATGAGTTGGTAATGTTATTTTGCAATTTTACGCAAATTGATGAAAATTTAAACTTTCTGGTTTCCACCACAAAAAAGGTCCTTCAACGATGAGACGTTCCAAAGAATTTAGCCCATATAAAAAGTATCTCTAAATTCTTTGCGCGTCTTATAAATGAGACTACAATTGATATTGGCCTCTGCCTACAATATTGCGGCCGATGGCAAACATCGTATTAAGAGATAAAGTAGTCGAACGATATGCACATTTTAGATTATGCATATTAATATTTGATATTATGCATATTTCATGTGCAAAACCGTACAATTATTCGGATTACCGTTTTTGGATACTGTTTTTTTTTCGTCGATTATGATTTATTTTCGAAGTTCATAATAGCAAAAATAGAATGACGAATGCACATGTGGTGATACGGAAGGTGTGGTTTATAATATTTCAAGTTGTATTATAATATTTCAAGTTGTATTCACCAAAAATTGCAATTGGAAAAACTATAAAAAATTGTATAATTAGTAAGGGCTCTGGGTGGGTTGGGGCCTCTGCCCTTAATTCTTATGTGTATGTAACTGTAGCTGAGATCTGGTTTGTTAAGTCACACTCACAGCATTGATTGTATTCTTTATTATAAAGCCATGATAATATTTTATAAGAAAATGACACACTGATATTATGCTTGTTTTTAAGTGTACCGGTATATTTATATTATAACTTTAATCCAATAGATATACATTTAATAAAACATATATAAAATGAGATTCATTGTTTTTTATTTCTTTTTGCGTTCAGTTCCATTTTGCGGAAAAGTCCGCATATGTTTTGGCTATTATTTTTTTAAGTAAAAAAATTATGGCTATTATTTTCTGAAGGCCAGAGTGAGCACTGTTATACTACGAGGAATACTTATATTAAGTATTAAAAATATTTCTCATTGTATGAACACGGGTTGCCGAGTGGTCTAAGCGATAGACTTTTACTCCAGGAGTCAGTGGTTCGAGACCAGATCAGAAGGGTTACTTTTTTTCTTTTTTTAATTTTATTCTTGTGTGTTATTTTTTTACTGGAGCTTTTTATATCCAATGTTTTTATTTATCAATATAAAGCATTAAATGACAAACTTCAATACATGCTAAAATTTGTGAAAAGGCCCCTTTTAGCGGACCTAAATTTTCGAATAAAAAGGATGTTAAGGTACTTTTCCCGTAATTTTTTACATTGGAATCACGTGATATGCGTTAACGCTTACACGGGTATGTACAAAGTATTTCTTCTAAAACATGGAATATTTGCAAATTTGTGTTAGCATCAATAAACTCAGGTTCTCAGTAAAATGAGGTTTTCTGCATAATTCATGTTTCAAAACAGTTGTTCAATAATTGCTATACATTCGTCGTAAACAGGGAGGGAATCGGGGGCTATATAAGTTGCAATTAATATAATATTTTGTTGTGTTAAAATAACGTTTATCAATACATGTATTTAAAACAAATCCAGCTCCAAAAAAAGGATAAACGTTAGACACAACGACACACAATCAGTGTTTAATACCTACTAGGACACCTCCCATATTTCGACCACCTCGCCTAGAAATTTAATATGGAGAACAATACCATAAACAATTATCTAGTTAATTCGTTAATTTGCATAATTGCATCGTCACTTCACTTCCACTTGACTAGCAAAATTATAATATCATACTGCAATATAAGCGTAAGAAATAATGGATCAACTAGTATGGATCTCAGTACTGCAACGTTCCATGACATTAAAGAAATATCTGACCAACGATGGCCTTGGTCACAACCCTAGTCTACATGCATAGGAAAGACGCTGCTGTTACTCGGGACCTATGTTTGTTGGTTGTTTGTGGTGTCGCTGCGGATTTAATCATTACGCCTAACCTGTAAGGTGACCATGTTTTCCACTAACTCTTGCCTTTTATAGATGACACCATTTTTGAAGTAAGCATTTATGCCACGCTGATTCAGCTCACCGACCTTTGAGCGCCGAAACTGAGTGAGTTCACTGGATATGCGCACACCTTTAACACGCAGTTGATCGCGTATTTTAAACAGTTCTGCATTGATGTCGAAAGTTTTAAATTTTAATAGCACCATCCGGGGCAGTGTTCGGGCTGAATTTGTTTTGCATTTCTTTACCCGGGATTGTCGCTGGCTAATGACAACCTTCTTTGGTGGAAACCTTGGTATAAGCAAGCATATTCAACTGGTCCGCCACTAATATGAACATCACTTGTTTAATATATGAATGGGATTTGCAAATCAGTTTGGGCAATACGGTCAATAAGATTCAGAGCATGATTCTAGACAATCAGTATGCCATGCCCGTAGGCACGAAGTCCCATAACAAATAGTGGGCATATAAATGTCTTGAAGTGAACATCGGTACCTTGAGTACACGGGTTATAATGCTCAATATTATACCTCTCATAAATTTGTTTCTTTTTTGCGTATATAAACTACACAGGTCCGTTATTTTTAATAGTGACCGGTAAAGATGCGCACGCATCTAGTCAGCGGGCGCTATTCAGAAAAGCGCCCGCCGACTAAATGCGCGCGCATCTAATAGTGCCCGCTAGAATGGTTATTTGTAACAATTGTGCAAGGTTACCGACGCAGAGAACCGGCTGGCCTTCGGCTGAGGTCCATATACTATTTGCGGCTGCCTGGCTGGTCACTTTTCTGCCACTCGGTCAGCAGCTGGAGCGTGCGCGTCGCGACCGAAGCGAGAGTCATCCGCAGAAGATTATCTAACCTGTACATATTTCCTTATAGAGGGGAACTTCTGCTAATCCAGCTAAGTCCGTCACCATCGAGCCGGACGTCTTCTACACTGCTAGGTTCGCTGTCTTCTCCAAGATGCAGCGGACTTCTCACCCGCTGTTTATCGTCGAGAGTTCGCTGGCCCGGACCTGACAGAGGTACCGTCTGAAGAGAGCCGGTAACAGCGGTACATCGAGCCTACCAGTGTGGAGGTAATACGGAGCGGACCTGTGGCTGCTTTGGGGGTCTCTGCAGTCCCAAGAACATCGAGGGGGTGGCCTCAGAGAGGGGCCCCGGGACGGCGGTACTCAGTACGCTCAACGCACTGGGGAAACCGTCTCGGGGATGAAGACGACGGCCGGTGACGACGAGAGTGGCCATAAAGGCAGAGCTGTGCGCTGCACTCCCTTGGCGGAGCTGCGTTCAGACATGAATTTGTCTTGAAATTGTCTACCAGTGCACATTAAGGTCTCATTGACCACCGTGCACTGGTCTATTTGGATCTAAATTATATCTTTGGCGAATACCCGGGCAGCCGGGGTAAATTTGACCTACTTTGGCTCAAAGTTAATCTATTCTCTCTGAAAGGTCACAGGGGCGCGTCCAGCCAAAATGACCCTGTGAAGGGGCGCGCATGGACCTGAAAATAAACTCTGAACAACACACACACTATTCTGCAATAGGGCCCTCAGTGACGTTTTCTATTTCTTAATTGTTACATCCCGTGTTTTCCGTGCGCACAGCTGGATGAAACCGACGACTGTTTTCGCTTTTATGCTAGTTTTCGTTTCAAGAAAGTCCCTTTTAAGCAAAAAAACTATTTAGGCGGAAAGTGTCGGCCCTGACAAGCCTGTGTGGCCTGTCTGAGACGACACTTAACGCTCGTACATTACACTTCCTTTTCACGCGGCTCAAATGGACATAATTATCAATGTATTACATAGCTTTAATGATCGTACCTGTTGTTTTTGTTTGCTTCGTCACACCTCTGTGATGTCAAGGACAAACACAGTCAGTTCCGAACGGACATTTACATAAAAATCACAATGTAGCTAACAATTCACGGACACAACATTAATTGCATACTACAGTTTTATTCCAATGTTTGAATAGAATAATAATATTTATTTAATGCTTTCCGGTGGTTTATACAGAAATATCAGTAAATTAAAACTGATAATTTCACTGTTTCAAACAATGAAAATTATCAGTGAAGATTATCGATAGTTTTCATTGTTTATTGTGAAATGACGTCATTTCTTTGACGAAATGACGTCATTATTCCAGCGAAATTCTTTAGTTGAAGTCTTTAACAATGCATATAAACGGTGAAAAAAACGCATAAAATAAAAAGAAAATTTGTTGGATTTGGCGGAATATCGATTTTATTCACTCGTGATCATAGAAACTATATATTTTCACTCGTGGCTGCGCAACTCCTGAAAATATTATTTTCTATGATCACTCGTGAATTAAAATCGATAATCCACCGAATCCAACAAATATCCTCTATATACACATCAGGATGCATTTAAGTTAATATTTATAATTTTTTTTTTTTAAAGCAACACTATAAAAAACATTTGTTCATTAATAAACCGTATGGCCGGATGCTTTTTAGCACATTGTGCGTACACTGTGCGTACCCGGGGTACATTTAAGTGTATTTACTAGTTCATTAGTAATTTAAAGTAGTACCTGAGCCGAAAACAACACTTGAGGTTGGGTTTCACTAATTCCAATTTCCATATGGTCATATTTTAAAACAGCCAACTTTCAAAGCATTTTTCTTTCCCGTTCCTATCAAATTTGCTTTTCTGTTATTATTTAAGAATCAGTCTGTATTGTTTCAATTATTGCAGTAAACAATATTTGGCATCACAACTTCAAAGAAAGTCAATTTTTAAATTGTAAATGGTGTTTTTTTCCAACACATAACTTCATATAATTGTAAAATTTTCGAGACACTTCACTAAAATATATGCTGCTTTGTCTGTTGCTGACTACTACTATATATAACTTAAGATATGAGTTGGTTGTATTACAACCTTGTTTTGTTTTTGTGTGTGTCGTATTGCAAATTATTATTGTTACAATCATTATTGTACATGTACTTTTTTGCAATTTCTAAATAAAATTTGTTGGAAAAAAAAGAAAGTCAAAATGGTCAAAGTGCAAGCCCCCCTCGGAAAACAGGGTTTTGACAGTAAGATTTCGGCAAAAGCACCGTGCGTCAATCAACAAAAAAGTTTTATAACTGCAACACTGCAAAATTGAATTCTGTATGTTTTGTTTTCTACACATTCATCATATCACCACATCTTGTTGCATTCATTTGCATTTCTTAAATTTGCAACCATTGACCAAACCAGCCTTGTAATTTAACACATCAATTTTACAATTATTTACTATGATGACCATTCTAATTCTGTTATGAATTATAGTGAAGTATTCAGTTATTGTAAGCCTGAATGACCTCGTTGAAGAGCGTAAATTCAAATTAGATCATATCATACACATTGCCTCTCATTTCAGAACCAGCAAACGTACAGTGCACCGACAAACAATGCGCAGCAAACTTGCAGTAGTTGCTTCCCTTATATCTTATAGCAGACATGAATTTAAATAAGTACATTATTATACATTAGGCCACAACAAATTGACTAAATGATCGTCGGATTTGCCGCACCTAAAAATCTAAAAACGATATAAAATTATTTGTATTGTTATTTTGCGCCCGCAGCAACAATTATGCTGCGCAACTTTGTTCTTAAATGATTTAGTTTAATTTAGCCGACGTATTTTATGACATGGACTGTTATAACGCTTTCCGTTATTAGATTGGTTTATGATAAAAAAAAATGGCAGCGTTCGTCTGTCTTGTCATGGCAAAAGAAATAAATATAAATGTTAATTTTCCTCGGGGCAATGAGTCATTGCATCACATGTGATTTTTATAATTGTATATCTCAGTCGCATATACAGCAGGATGTGAAATGCCGCCGGTATGCGTACGTTGGGTAAAAATCTGCAATAAACCTGTTGGTATTGATTAAGTTTAAATACCAAACATTAACGTGCAAATGAGTGTCGCCGTTGAACTGAATAAACAAATGACGAGTATAATATAAATTGTACGAGCCTCCTATTTACTAGTTCATTCTCATTTCTAATTTTAACAGTGCTGAACTAACAAAAGCAATGCATCGATTATTGTATAATACCAGAACCTATGATATTTAGTACTAATACAAATTTGAGATATTTAGCATCAGTGTTTATTTTTGCCCCAAATTATAGCCCCTTACAGGCTGTGTCCAAATTGCAAAGTGTAAAAAAGGCTGTTTCCCAATAACAAAGTTTCCACACAAAAAACAAAATTGCCAAATTTTTAAAAATAAACTCAATTTAATTATTAAGTTTATCATATAGCAGTTTTATTCCTTAGCACTTTATATTATAAATTTTAGAAAGCAGTTAAACATGCACTTATTATCAATTGGTATACTTGGTTTAAATTAATTGGTATACATTAACCTGGCATGACCATATTATTGGGGTGTAACATATACGCTTCCGTAGAAGGAATCTAAGTCGACAAAAAAGCATAATTTTTGGCGTCATGCTCTTGTAAAAATTTCGTGCCATCATAGTTTTAGTCAACACGATGCTTCCATACGGGTTTTATATAACATGAAGAAGAGTCGATATAATGTAAGTGGACACATGGCGTTGTTGAAAAATGTTTGAATAATATCTGCGTGGATCAATGGAGATCGACATGAGTCATGAAGACATGCATATATCATATGAACATGTCGAAATATATGACGATCTTTATCGTCAACATTATATTGATTACATAGATTATATCGACCAAATATTTTTTCGGGAAAAGTTTCAAACATTTACGTTGATACTTAACGTCGTTATGGCGAGTACAATTAAGTGGGAAAAACCTACAAATCTATGACGACATACCATTTTACTTCACAGTAAGTCGATATTAACTAATCCGGAATGTCCAAATTATCTGGGTGTACCATATGCGTTTCCGTACCTGTGAGCTTACGGTAACGTTATGAACATAATGTTGGGTAAAGTTGATATTATGTTAAGTTATCTTTATAAAATTGACATTATGTGAAATGTTGGGTTAGGATAACATTATTTTGGGTTAAGTTGACATTATGTTGGGTTAAGTTGACTTTAGATTAAGTGGGTATTTTGTTGGATCAATCAAACTTGAATTCAACGTGCTCTTACTAAGTTTCACGAAGATTTTACTTATAATTTTACTTCTATCGTGTTGACGTGCTTTCTTTGAAATTGCCAGGGAACTAGTTTTTGCCTGACATATCCGGAACAATTTTTGTTAACTCAGCACAGAGATATCATTAGAAAAAAATGTTCTGGTCAAGTTTCATTAAAATTAGACTTAACTGCGACTAGAGTTTAAAAAATATTTTTTCTTAATTTTTCTTGGTTACCTGACCTCACGTGAACCTGTTACGAATTAAGCCGAGATATTTGGACAAATCTTCTTACCTAGTCGTATGAAAATTGGACAATAAATGTGGTCTCTAGAGGGTTAACAGAACAGAACAGAACAGAAAGTTTATTAATATAACTTGAACATTTACAGTTCATCGTTACATATACAAAACTGACATTATATAAGCAAAAAGCACATGCATAGCAATTCGAAAGTGACCAAACTAGTACATAAAAAGGTGTTAAAATGCACTAAGGCCATCGAATTACTCAACGTTTGCATTCAATGTATCAGTTCTCATTGTTAAAGCATTTTTACAATATATCGCGAGTTTATTTAGGACTTTGGTTTTATTATTTGTTAACAAAAGAATAAATGTATGCATACTAGGTCGGTTATAATAGAATTTGTCAATATACATTTTTCTTATATCTGTATAAAGAGGACATACAATTACAAAATGGTATTCGTCTTCAATATCATTTGAGTAACATATATTACATTTGCGTTCGTTTTTAGGAATATTTGTATTTATCCCAGATTCAATTTTTAACATGTGGGAATATCTTAATTTTGAATTGTATTTTCTTAAATAAAAGTTTTGGATTATGCAAAAGTAATCAGATAGTTCAAATTGATGTTTCAATTCTTTGTATAAAGTTAATAAACTTTTAACGTTTAGATCATTTAGCCACAAACCTATGTACCTATCAATTAGTCTATTTTTAAATATAGGAATAAATACATTTGCATTTACTGATTCTGGGTACATCCAAACATCTACAAAACCAGAGTTTTGAAGTAAGTCTCGTACTTTGGTAATCCAATTGTGACATCGTATTATATTTTCAGCACCATTTCTCATATTACATAGTGTACTATATAATATACAATTGGTTTGTTTAACAGTATACAATTTTATGAAATATTTTATAATTCGTACAAAGCGATTTATATATAATGGGTATCGCCCTAGTTTCCCGTACACAGCTGAATTAGCGGTACTTATTTTGACACCCAGTATTCGTTTCAAGTTCTGTGAACTCTTTCAATATCATCAGCATTAACAAACCCCCAAACCTCACACGCATAACACAGTATTGAAGTAACATAAGAATCGAACACATTTAACATTATTTGAACCGGAACATGCATGTCTTTGGTGATTGCAAAAAGCGACCCCATAGCCTTTAAGCCTTTATCGGATAAAGCTTGAGTAGTTTGTATAAATGGCCACCACTTGAAAGTACAATGCCGAGATAGTTAAATGATTGAACCATTTCTATTTGCTCATTGTTATAAAAAATTGGCTCGTTCTGTGAATTATTTCCTCCCTTTTTATATATGACCACTTTTGTTTTTTCTACATTGACTTTCAACTTCCATCGTTCACAATATTCATATAGATTATCGATATAGATGACGTAAGTCCGGATAAACTAGTTTAAAAAAAGACGTTAAGTTAAAAATGAGAAAAATTAATATTTCGGTCATAAATAGAGTAAATTAAAAAAAAAAGTGCGGAAGAAAGCTTTAAAAATTCTCTGCATTTATATGTTAAAAATATTTTCGTAAGTGATTGTTGACGGCAAAAAAAATGGACAACGAAGATTCAGCGGTCGCGCAAGATCAACCGGAAATTCACTCTAAAATCAAATTATTTGACATTAACGAAGCTCGCCAGTTGAGGAAAAAACTAAAAATGGAAGAAAAGAGAGGGAAAATAAATAATTATGAACTTGCGCCAGTGGAAGTCAATTCCGGCGGGAGCGAGCAAGGAGAAGATGTGGAAGTGAGAAATTACAGTTTGAACGAACATGTGAATATGAAGAAGAAATTGTCATTTACAAAAAAGGAACCGTTTGAGATTATAGAATCTAACGGAGGAACAAAACTCGTACTCAACACAGGTACTTATGAACTGTTAAAATTTGCCAGCAAAAAGTATTTTTCAGACAATTCACTTAATTATAAGTACTTATGTAAACCAGCAAACGACAGAAAATCAAATGAAGTGGAGCTTCGTTATAAAGTCGCAGATGAGAAGAACCACTTGTACACGTTTAACATGTACCACACAACTTCCTCGTGCTTGATCAATGGTAGAAACGTGGCTCACTTCTTTGACATAGATCTTCCAAACATTCTCCAAATAATGGAAACTGACATTCAGACAAATAATTATTCGATAAGTGAAATAAATGAATACATGAAACAGCAAATACTGTCATACTTGGAGCGTAAAAATCCCGAGCGCCCATCACCGAAAATATGTGTAACGCATGGTGTTGATGAACCTCACACGCTTCTAGACAGTAATATGAAACAGGACTCCCGAAAAGAAGAGAATGATAAAGCGGACACAAATATCGAGATAGAGTCAGAAGCGGAAGATGAATTGACTGAAAATTCCGAGACTAATTTAGAATCAGAAAGCGAGGCTATTTTTCATATTAATTGTGCCACCCAAATAGACTCGGTAGAAAATGCCATTCTTAAGGAAATGAAGATGATGAATGAAGTTCTGTTAGCTACTAAATTCCAATTGAACAATTTTCAACAGGAGACTTCATTGCAACTTTCGCAATTAAGAGATGAAATCGCAAGTGTTAAAAATACAATCTCGTTAGCTAACCAGCAATCAACAGATAAAGTACAAACAGTTAGTCAGAGTACGGATAAACTCAGTAAAGACATGAAACAAGCCAACGACGCACTTCACAGGAAATTACAATCAGTGCATGACAATATAAAGAAGATGATCCCATCGACAGCAAATATGGCAGAACACTTGGCACAAACTGAACACAGTGAAAGAGCTACAACGGAAACACCTCAATCACAAAAAAGTATAAATAACGGAAGCGGACATGATACAAAAGAGAGAAAACAGTCTTCAACAGAGCAACAACTTGAAGTGAATATTGATATTGTGGACACGGCAGATAGATCAAAGAATACTTTGAAAACTCTAATAATAGGTGACTCAATTATAAGTGGAATTAACAGGCGTGGATTAAATGAAAATACACAGATTAAAACTCTACCAGGGCGGAAAATTAAAGACATTCGTTTGACACTGGATTCATGGGACATGACAAAATACGAAAATGTGATAATATATATTGGTGGTAATGACATGGCGGAAGGAGGCGACGCAAGAAAAGCATACCGTGAAATAAAGCAACTGCTACATGAACTAAATGGACATAAATGCACTGTATACTTGTGCACAGTTGCCCCAAGACGAGATGCAGACGTAGTTCCACTGAATGATATAATTAAACAAATATGCGACGAAACAGATGCTAAATATATTGAACTGTATACATCCTTTATTTATGGAAATGGTAACATGGCTAAACATTTGTATGGCAGCGATGGGATACATCTGCACGCTAAAGGCTGCAGTACGCTAGTGGCCAACATCAACAAAGCCGTGCACATCATTAAACAGAAGACGAGCGGACAACAAGATCAACAAGCGAATCGTAGCGTAACCCCTCACTATACTCAATCCGGAAGTAATGGATACGCTAATTATGCTCCTGATCGAGGCAGTTCGACAAACGGCGATTCACGTAATTATCAGTTGAAAACCGGAAGTTATGGCTACAAAAAGTATGCACCAGGACGTGGCTCGATGAATCGCTTTTCACGTGACGGAAGAGGCAGTTTTCACACACAAACCGGCAGTTTCGGCTACGGAGATCATGCACCAGGTTATGGCTTGAGAAATAGCGACTCACGTGACGGGCGAGATGGCTATCAGACGCAAACAGGAAGTAACGGTTTCCGAAGTTACGCATCTGATCGAGGCTCAAGGAATGGCGGTTCACGTGATGGAAGGGATGGCAAGAAGCATAATCTATCTAGATATCAACATAGTAGTAATAATGGACAACAACAAAGACATTGTGAGTACTGTCATTACAATAATCACTACACTAGTGAATGCAGACGATTGAGTTCGGCTCAGTAGGAACGCGTAGACAGACACAAACATGTACTGATACACAACAAATTTAAAGAACTTAACAAGGTTTGTGAAAATTGTAATTTTAAGATTTGTATATGTAATGAATCCGAAATAGTGCTAAAATATGGTGATATAGACAACAAATTTAAAGAACTTAACAAGGTTTGTGAAAATTGTAATTTTAAGATTTGTATATGTAATGAATCCGAAATAGTGCTAAAATATGGTGATATAGACCGTGTCTTTGATGCCAGTATTAAAGTTTCTGATTACTCAGAACGCTGTCATAATATGTCATGCAATAATAATGATGTTTCAATCTCAATCCCTATTGCAACTGAAAGATTAAATTCTTGCGAGGATAAAAATAATTCAGCAGCGTCTACCTTAAAATTTTCAAAAAAGGGACTTCATATCGTAAGTTTAAATATTCAACACTTTTTGCCAAAACTTGATGAAATTAAGTACGTTTTGTTGTCCGAAAAATGTAATGTGGATGTTATTGGTTTTTGCGAAACATTTTTAAACGAAAATGTGTCTGATGTAAATTTAAATATTCCGAATTTTACATACATTCGTAAAGACAGAAGTCAGAAAAAGGGTGGCGGAATCTTGCTTTATATAGGTTACCATGTACCATTTAAACATAGGCCAGACTTAGAGCCTGATGGGATTGAATCAGTTTGTATTGAAATTTGCTTTAAAAACACAAAATCTTTTCTGTTAAATTTTATCTATCGTCCACCTAATGAGACGCAAAAATGGATAGAAAAATTTAATGCGTTACTTGTTAAGTTTAAGGGTTTAAACGTTGAGTATCATATATTAGGTGATTTCAATTTTAAATACTTTGCTGACAGCAAGTCCTATGAATGCAAAATGTGGTCAAAAACGGTATTAAAGCATGGCCTCTTGCAACTTATTAACACACCAACCAGAGTCACAGATAAATCGTCTTCAATAATTGATCATATATATACTAATCGAACTGACAGAGTAAGTACTGCTTATGTCCCACAAATATCTATAAGCGACCACTATCCGGTATGCATGACAAGGAAAATTAACTATATATCTCGAAACAAGGCACTCACTCGAATATAAGATATAGATGCTTTAAAAAGTTTTCAATATCTGATTTCCAATTTGATCTATCAATTTCGCAACTAAACTTAATTGAAACTGTTCACGATCCAAATATGTCCCTTCAATCTTTATATAGAATTTTAAATAACGTTTTAGAAAAGCACGCCCCTTACAAGCAAAAGAGAATAAAAAGCACACATATGCCAAAATGGATAAACAAAGAAGTTATTAAAATTATGTGCGATAGAGATCACTTCCACAAAATTAAAGACTGGGACAATTATAAACTGTTACGAAATAAAACTACGGCATTAATTCGCAAAAGCAAGAAAGAATATTACAGCAATGCTGTTAAAAATGGTACTAGTACGACAAATATTTGGAAAAATTTGAAAATGATATTTAATAATGACAATGATCAAAACTGCGGAGTAAATTTGCCAAATAAAATTTTAGTGAACGGTGTGTATGTTGAGGACAAAAGTAGGATCCTAATTGCCTTAAATGAGCATTTTACAAACATATCAAATATTGTTGATAAGCTTAAATTTCACGAAGAAAACTTTGGTTATTTGAAGTTATATCTCGACAAATCTTTAAAACAGCATGAATTTTCTATAAATTACATTACCCCTCTCGAAGTAAGTATAATAATTGGCAATTTAAATGTTAACAAGGCTACGGGACTCGACGGGATCAGTGCAAACATTATTAATTATTGTGGAGAGCATATTGTTTTACCAATTACCTCGATAATTAATAATTGTATTCGTACAGGAATTTTCCCCGATTTGTTAAAACAAGCGTATGTTCTACCAATATATAAAGACTCGGACAGAGAGGACTGTAATAACTATCGTCCGATTTCAATTTTGCTAACTATATCCAAAATATTCGAAAGACATCTTTCAAATGAATTGAAAAAATTCTTTCGAATAACAAATGTGTTGAATAAACATCAGTCAGGCTTTAGAGAAAATCATTCTTGCCAAACAGCACTGATTCGACTTATTGATGAGTGGCTCAAAGATGTAGATAACGGTTATTGTATTGGTTCTGTTTTTATTGACATGAAAAAAGCTTTTGATTTAGTAGATCATGAAATTCTGTTATACAAACTCAAACTTCATCACTTTTCGGATGGTACCTTGTCCCTTTTTCATTCTTATCTTAGTCAAAGACAACAATGCGTTAAACTAGGAACTAGTTTTTCTACCCCTCTTACTATTAAGAGTGGTGTTCCTCAATGTTCTATTTTGGGCCCTCTCTTGTTTCTAATTTATATAAATGATATTGGGTTATTACTAAACCAATCAGACATAGACTTGTATGCTGATGACTCGTCACTACATGCTACAGGGGCTAATCCTTCAGAAATTCAAACTAACTTACAAAATGATATTTATTCCATACAAAAATGGTGCACCCTCAATAACATGATGATAAACCCTAATAAATCAAAATGCATGCTTATTGGATCAAAACAAAAAATTAAGAATATAAACCTTGATCAAAAAATAGATAATAATGCTATTGAAAATGTCACTAGTCATAACATTTTAGGTCTTTATATTGACAAACATCTGCAATGGTAAGTACACATTGATAAAACATGCTCTAAAATAAGCAGTAAAATAACTCTACTAAAAAAGATATCAAATTATCTCACTTTTGATATGAAGAAATTATTTCATAATTCATACATTCTAACATGTTTCGATTACTGTTGTACGATCTGGGGCAACGCTAATAAAACCAATTTAAAAAAAGTGAATATTTTACAAAAACGCGCAGCGAAAGTCATTCTGCAAAAGCCAAATAGAACACCATCCAAAGAATTGTTTTTACAGCTTAATTGGCTCTCGTTTAATAATAGATGTAAATACCACACGGCAATCTTGATATATAAATGTGTCAACAATCAGACTCCAGAATATTTAAATAATATTATAACTTTTTCTCAAAATCAAAAATATAACTTAAGATCTGCCACCCATAGCGATATTGTTAATACCAAAGCAAATACAGGTTATAAGAAACGAGCTTTTTCATACCATAGCATGGATATTTGGAACAGTATACCGATTGGAATAAGAATGGCATGCTCTATCTCTGCTTTTAAAAGGCAATATAAAGCACATTTATTTTCTAATCAATAATATGTCATATGTTGTTGTTGTCTTTTTTCTAATCAATGATATTTCATGTGTGTCTGTCTAAAAGGCAAAATGTGTGTTATGTATTGGTGTAAGAAAATATTGTTTAAATGTTTTACTTGTTATAGACCTATTTGTGTATGTTAGTGTAAGAAGGCCACATTGTAAAAAGCATTGATTCATCTGCATAATATGTATAATGCGTCATTGTCTTTATGTGTAATCTTCTGTGAATAAAGCTTTTATTATTATTATTATTATTATTATTATCAATAATATTTCATGTGTGTCTATCTATGTGTGTTATGTATGGGTGTAAGAAAATATTGTTTGAACGTTATACTTATTATAGACCTATTTGTGTATGATATTTTAAGAAGGCCACATTGTAAAAAAGTATTGATTCATTTGCATAATATGTATAATGTGTCATTGTCTTTATGTGTAACCTTCTGTAAATAAAGCTTTTATTATTATTATTATTATTATCGAAGATTTTTGCAATCCTTTTGGTGTTTCTGAAGAAATTACAGCATCATCTGCAAACAATAACAAATAAATAGATAGCTGGTCCAATGTGATCATGTTTTCATTGTTATTACTCAAAAAGAGTTCGATGTCGTTAGCGAAAAGAGAAAATAGTATAGGTGAGATTGTCTCCCCTTGCAATAATCCAACTTCGCAATTAAAGAAATCCGACAACGTCCCCATATGTCTTACACATAATTTCACTGCATCATACATAGACCGATAATTTTTAACAATCTACCGTTTATTCCGCTCTTAATTAGCTAGTACCATAGTCCGTTTCGATATATTGAATCATAACATTTCATAAGGTCGATATAGCAACAGTATAGTTTCTTTTAAGTAATGAGTTGTCTATCTATAAAAGCCTTAAGTAGGAAAAAAGCATCCACAGTGCTATAATTGGTTAACAGGGTAAAGGTTGATGAAACACGACGCATGACGGACAAAATGCGATCATAAAAGCTGACCATGAGTATATTGTGCTCTGGTACGCTAAAAATCAATCAGCCTTTAAATGCACCAAGTCGAAAACTAGGCTACATCAACTGTCAATAATGCAGTACAGGTAAACTATATGGCAAGCGGTTCGAAGCATAATCCCAAGAAACTAGGTTTCTCACGAGAACCTAGGTTCTCAGAATGAGAACCTAGGTTCTCATGAGAACCTTGGTTTTCAAATGAGAACTTAGGTTTTCATGAGAACCTAGGTTTTCAAATGAGAACCTAGGTTCTTGTGAAAACCTAGGATACCAAACGAGAACTTAAGTTCTCAGAATGAGAACCTAGGTTCGCATGAGAACCTAGGTTCTCATGACAACCTACGTTCTATGTGTCTATGAGAACCTAGGTTCTCATGAAAAGCCTAGTTTCTCATGAGAACCTAGGTTCTCAAGCGTTAACCAAGGTTTTCAAATGAGAACCTAGGTTCTCATGAAAACCTAGGTTCTCATGAGAACATAGGTTCTCATGAGAAACCTGGTTTCTTGGGATTTCATAAACCTTGGTTCTCATGAGAACCTAGGTTCTCGTGTGAAACCTGGTTTCTTGGGATTTCATAAACCTAGGTTCTCATGAGAACCTAGGTTCTCATGAGAACCCTAGTTTCTTGGGATTATGCGTCGAACCGCTTGCCATAATTAACCTCCAGTTGTCTCCCATTGCTTGGTACACGCTGGCGGCATATGTGTAAAATGAATAGAAATATGCGTGAAACCGTGAATGTTTCTCCCCAAGAGCATTTTCTGAACAATGTTCAGACAATGCTCAGTTATATTCTACGAAACTTATCTGTTGAATATTTGTGACAACAGGCATTAGCCGTCGGTGACCGCCTCTTGTTCATGTTTCCGTGCACGGGTGTTCTTGAGGAATGAAATTAGTGAAGTAATCGGTCGACATTGGTCTGAACACGTTAATAAAAAATTGAACTGTTTATGAAATACATCTTTAATTGTAAATATTTTGAGACTAAAAATTCAGATCAATCGTTACATAATACATTGTTACAGCATTAAATGAGTTTCAAATATTCAGTTCCCTTGTTCAGGCCTCAAACGACTGTACGGTACAGTTTTCTATTTTAAGTATGTCTGTGACCTACATGTAGGAAGCAATCGTTATGGTATAAAATACAAGTTTTATCTCTATTGATTATGTGTAATAATGTATTATTCAATCGTAAGATATCGGCAACACTCCAAGAAAAACTTATGCGCTTAAGACTTTGCAAACATAATAACTTGAGATATCTGCAAAAATAAAGTTCTTAACGGCGTGTTTTCATTCTGTCCAGCCCGTGTGTAATCATATGTGAACCCCATTGATCCTGCGCCCTGAATAATATGTGTCCCGTATTCCAAACGAGCAAGTTTACGCCGTCCGACGCGTAATTCTGAAAACCTAGGTTCTCTAAAAAACTTGGTTCTCAGAGAACCTAGGTTTTCAGAGAACCTAGGTTCTCAGAGAACCTATGGTTCCCAAATGAAAACCACGGATATGGCAAGCAGTTTGACGCATAATCCCAAGAAACTAGGTTTTTCATGAGAACCTAGGTTCTCATTCTGAGAACCTAGGTTCTCATGAAAACCTAGGTTTTCAAATGAGAACCTAGGTTCTCATGAGAACCTAGGTTTTCAAATGAGAACCTAGGTCCTCATGAAAACCTAGGTTCTCATTTGAAAACTTGGGTTCTTGACGCCATGTGCAATCTTCAAGCGAGAACCTTACTATGTTATCATTCTGAGAATCTAGGTTCTCATGAGAAACCTAGTTTCTTGGGATTATGCGTCGAACCGCTTGCCATAAACTACATATGATTGTGTGGGCGCTTTAAACCAGATCGCTTAACTTAGCCAGATGCATGTGGAAACAAGTGGTCTGTTTATATTTTAGAATTAAGTGTTTACACAGTGCATCTTATATTTTATAGAAGTTTATAGATACTATGGAATAAGTATGATCAATCATATTCGTTGTGGTATTGTTTACTTAACATATTATATATTTAATCAGTTTACTAAATAGTACTGTGTTTATGTTCCGCATTGTTGTATTGGTGGTGTGATTGTAAGCGGACGGAATTCCCGCAAGAGCGAAGATAGTAAGTAAGACGCACTTTCGTTATATGTGACAGGTAACAATTAACCCTTTAATTACATTTGCCACCGAAGCCATTCAGAGCAAAGGAGCATATTTTTGTCGTAACTACTGCGATGCCATTGAAGCCAAGTCCGAATCAACGAGTGGTCGCTTGTGTCGGAGCCCTAATAAGGCTCAGGGCGTTATTAATCTGACAGTAGCAGCCAACAGGTTTCTAGATTGTACCATGCTGGCATTCAAAGAAGGTAAACGTTCGACACTTGGGTATATATAATGTTTTTATGGGAGTTGCGGCTGATTTAAGTAATTTTTCCAAATGAGACGCGTTCTGTGAAAACGGGGCTTAATGCATGTGCGTTAAGTGTCGTCCCAGATTAGCCTGTGCAATACGCACAGGCTTATCAGGGACGACACTTTCCGCTTTTATGACATTTTTCGTTTAAATGAAGTCTCTTCTTAGCAAAAATCCAATAAAGGCGGAAAGTGTTGTCCCTGATTAGCCTGTGCGGACTGCACAATCTAATCTGGGACGACACTTTACGCACATGCATTAAGCCCAGTTTTCTCAGAACACGACTCATATAATATATATATATTTAAAAAAAACAACAACATACAAATGCTATCGATATACAAAAAAATCGAAATAATTGAATTACCGGCCTTGTTTTGATTTCGTTTCTAAATGCACAACATCCACGTATGTATCAAAGGGGCCTTTACACAGATTTTAGCATGTATTAAAGTTTGTCAAAAAATGTTTTATATTGATAAATTAAACATTGGATCAAAAAAGCTCTAGTAGAAAACAATAATAAAAGTAAAAAAGTAACCCTCACCTGGGCTCAAACCATTGACCTCTGGAGTAAAAGTCTATCGCTTAGACCACTCAGCCATCCGTGCTCACTATTATCGTTGTATTTTATTCTTTATATAAGCAATCCTCGGAGTGTAATTACATTTAACGACTACAACAAAACTCTCCAAATTATTGAATCGTTTCGCGTTGCAACGCTTTATAACTTTCAGGTTTTTAAATCGTGAAAAGATGCATATAATGGATATTTTAGATCATGGTTAATGTTCAGTATTACTGTTTTCTCACAAATATTATAACTAAAACGAAATTTTGCGCATGTGAAACCATTTATTTTTACTTTTGTCAATTTACCAACACGTGAAACGGTCCTTTTAATGCCTACTTGTGTGAAAACTGATCATAATCACAAATTAAAGTTGAATCTGACAACATTTTGGAAGTTTGAAAGCTTCAGCATATTAAGTTATATATATAATCTTATATAATCATTTAATATAATATTTCTACATTAACTTTTGATATTCTCTTCAAAATAATTAACGCTAAAGAAAAGCATACACTTGTTACACTAAATAAACCGACATAATTTATAACATGACATTAACACCAACACATGGCGAATGATTGAAAAGATCTATACTGTGTATTAAACTAATGCAACAATATAAATTCCAAATATAAGGAACATAACACATACACACACACATATATCTTTCTACCATGCTCATTTTTTGTTTTTAGTAAATCATACCGGTTACCTTCAACTTTAAATAACAACAAAATATAAAATAATGTCGACAATGTAACATTTTTTGCCGTTTAAAGTTTCTTCACAATGATGCAAGGCACTTTGAACTCGATGACAATCCAATGCGTCTGGTGGATTCTGTTTTATCAGTTTTTATTTCAACTTTGATTTTAAATCATACATATTACTCAGGAAAGAACATGCCTTTGCTTTTTGTCGACATGTGTAATATTTGACACAATTTCTATTGCAGAATTTGTGTCCGAATGCAAAAACAAACGATTGCATACACTATCCGAAGAAATATAATAGAGGCTTGGATGTGTACCGTATGATAATGCACGCTCATGCATACTTTAACAGAACAGAACAGACAGTTTATTAAGACTTATACAAATGTACATCGTCTAAATACACAAAATATAATACAAAATATTGTCACGTGTCTATATATTACAACGTATGAGTTATAACAATATACAAAATGTAATATAACAATTTGAGACAAAGTATATTTAACAAAGAAGAAAGACTTTACATTACCGTAGTTAAATATATATCGTTTTACTAGCAGTAAGGAACTACTTTAGTTTTCGCTGGCAATATTATTTGTGATAGAATGTCTTACGGCCAGAGCTTCCTTTATATATTTACACAAATTTTTCAAATCGTCAAAAGATGCATATAATGAATATTTTAGAGCATGGTAAATGTTCAGTATTACTGTTTCCTCACAAATATCAGAACTAAAACGAAAATTTGCGATTGTAAAACAACTTTTTTTTCAAGTTACGAAAACGTGAAAAGCTACATTTAAACGGCGAATCAATTTCATTGTATCTTTGTAGCTTTGAATGTTTTCAGTATCGCCTTTTATTGTATGGCACTTGCGGTAAAAGACCTTGGCGTAAAGCTCTTACTAGTTACTTATGAAGCCGGTAGAGTCGGGTTATTGTTTGGGAAACTACACATAGCGTTGATGGGATTGACATCTAGGGGGCGAAAATCCGGACCAAACATGATTTTGTTTGGTGTTATAATCGCCATATTGAGTTTAAAATGTGAGTTCACGGCTGATGGATTCACTTTAGATTTAATCAAGTAATATTAGCTTGCGGATTAGTGCAAGAATTTTCACGTGAACACCTGAATAATTTAAATAACCCATCACCTCTGGTCCATACAATATCACGACAGAGTTTGAAACTGAGACGTTGGGTCAGAAAGTAGGTCTGTCTGTAAGAATACAGAAAAAAATGTGAACACTTGAGCCCACGTGTATTGTTCAATCTTCATGAAACTTGGTCAGAAAACTAGTCCAAATCATATCTCGACTGAGTTGGAAATAAGGTCATGATAGATCATAAACTATTTTACTAGGTTCAACTACAGTACAAGCTGGTTGTCACACTCGAGACCACGTTTATTGCATCATCTTTATCAGAATTTGGTAGAAAATTTTATCTTATTATATCTCGACCGAGGTCAAAATAATTTAGATTATATGTCAAAACCCTGGTCGCATGGCCGAAATATAGTAAAAGTATGTAAACAATCCAGAGGCCACATTTATTGCTACATATTCGTGGCACTTATCAAAACATTTCTCCTAATGATATCTCGACCAAGTTTGCAACTTAGTAAGAACAGATCCTTGATAAAATGGAAGAACAAACATTGTGAATACTCTACAGACCAACTTTATTGTTCAATGTTAATGAGAGTTGGTAAGAGCAATTGTTTCAGTAATATCTCGGCTTAAATTGAAACAAAGTCACGTATGGTTGCACACTAGGTCACCAGGTCAAATAAAATGTATGACATTTGATATTCATTTAAGTTCGCGTCAAGGGAATTGTTCTCATTTTGGCAAAATGACAATTCAAAGTCCTATATTAAAAACATAATGATTACATTATATTCTAACACGCGAAAATAACACTATTGACTAAGAAACCTGTTAAAATATACGTTCTTTTATTCACAATCATCAAAGTAAAATTTATAAAGCGTTTCTAACGTTTGAATCGAAAAACGTGTATTTACGACACAACGATTTTAACTTTGCCTGCATGGTGTAGTGGTAGGGAGAGAGGTATTGCTTATAGAGGTCCCAGATTCGATCGCTAGAACGAGTACAATTTTTTTAAGCTTACCTGAGCATAATGTGCTCATGGTTGGCTTTTGTAATCGCCTTTTGTCCGTCGTGCGTCGACAACGGTTGCATTGTTAACACGTTGAAGGCCACATTTATTATCCGATCTTCATGAAATTTGGTCAGAAGATTTGTCCCTATGATATATTGGACGATATTTTTAATGGTTTCGGTTTGTTGAAAAACATTGCTGCCAGAGGGCGGGGCAATTTTCCATATATTACTATTGTAAAACCATATAAGCACTCTAAAAGTCACAATGATTGTCCAATCTTCATGAAACTTGGTCGGGACATTTGTTCTAATGATATATTGTATGAGTTCGAAATGGTTCCATTCTGTTTAAAACATGGCTGCCAGGGGAGCGGGGTATTTTACCTTTATGGCAAGAGTCAAGCCGTTTCGTCGAAAATACGACCGCCAAAGAGCCGGGGCATTTTTCCTTCTATAGCTTTAGTAAAACCTTGTTAACACTCTAGAAGGCACATGTTTAGTCTTATCTTCATTCAAAACTTGGTCAAAACATTTGTTCTAATCGTGTCTGGGTTGAATTAAGAAATTGTTCCCGTCTGTTGAAAAATGTGACCGCCAGGTGGCTGGCCATTTTTCCTTTATCGCTATGGTACAACATTGTGAACTCTCTAGAAGTCACACTTATGGTCCAATCTTTATAAAAACTATAGTGTATAGAAAATTTGTTCTTATGGTTCGAAAATATGGGGGTTGGCATTTTCCTTAAATGACTATAGTAAAACTTTGTTGACTTTCTAGTTCATGGTTTGTCCAGGCTTGAAAATGCTTTCAGAAACATCTCAAAAGTAGCTGAGAGCAGTTCAGTTCCCTGAAGTTTTAGGTGAGCAACCTTGGGCCTCTGCCCCCCCCCCCCCCGCCCTCTGTTTTACTTGTTACATTATTACTAAAGCTTTTCACCATACTACGGTTGTTTAGTTATGTTTAATGATATTTTATATAAAAAATATCTTTGAGCAAGTCCCTTCAATATGGCAGACTTTAGGTTTCAAACAAGAGTACTGCAGCAACATGAGTTTGTTTGAACATTCTCGTGATAAATGACATGCCTTGATTTTTTTCATATGGACAACGTTGTTTTTTCAAGATTAATTTCAATAGTATGGCTGTTTGTAAATTAAATGTGAAACCATTGTGTATCAAGGAATAATTATTTATTCTATGAAATGAAAATGATTTGCGTTTACCATAAGCGTTTATGTATATTTCTTTCCAATGAAAATTTGGATGGAATAGAAGATTGTTTCTTCTGAAAAAAGCATTTCGTGCTTTAAACATTAGGAAGAATCCGAGAGCTTCCGATTCCCACGTTTTTGCAACGTCACTACAGTGATATTCAATACACATTAAGGTTCATGTAGAGGCTTCAGTTTGAAAAATGTGGGACCCCTAGCATTGAACTCAAATTTGACTAAACGAAGAGTGCCACATTGAAAATGTTTACATATTTGCTTAAAAGGGTGGTTTTCCTTCAAACTGCTACCACTTTTGTGCAGCAAAATCTCATACCATCGACAAAATCAATCAAAATACAAAGCGATTTTAACACAAAAATAGACATTATTTTCAAAAATCTGAATGATGTTTATTCAACGTATTTCGGCGGAAAATTATATAACTAGTTAATAATATCGACATTGATGAGGGCAAGTTACGCTTAAATAGTATTTTTCTTTACATATCTAGAAATATCAAAACTCGAACACATGCCATTTCATGACGATGGGGGCAGCCATTGCTAGATTAATAAAATTGAAAGAAACATGCTAAAAACTCACTCATCGCCTAATTGACATTCCAAACGGTTGACGATGACAAATGCATTGGATTGTAATCTTTCCGTTGATGTGTGCAAACTGCATGATCAGACCTCATAAACACTCCAAAAAAAAAACAACTTTGTAAGAAGCATTTCGCCAATGTTTACAATTGTTGTCGAATCACATGTACTTGTATTATTGCGCACAAAATAGTACGCTTACAGACTGACAGAAAGATCGATACGAAACTCCGTTCAATTCATCACGGTATACTATATTATTGATAATATATAATAATAATTCGCTTCAACAACCTAAATGTAAAAATAATTTTTTTAAACGAAGTTTTTAATAAAGAAAGTGAAAACAACGGAAGTCGGATGGATAGTATGTGAGATGCACTTCGGCTCCAGAAAAAACAATACACATACATTAAAAAAAGACGTGTGGGGGAAAATTTTCAGCTGGAAAATATTTGAAATGGGGTAAGTGATTATATCTCTGTGTGATCATTTCTGTTATTAAGCGCGATCTCTTCCTGATTAATGTTAACAGTTGTTTTACTAGTCGCGACCAACTGTCAAAATAATGATGTGTTTTCTCATGTATGTGTATACACATACCAGGTTTTCTTACTACTTCACGTGATTTCAACCGATTTGTAATGCACGTTTTTTCTACGGAGCACAGCGAGTGCCACGCTTTCAAAATGGGTAAAAGGAATCGATATACAAATGTATAAAAATATTTGGTTTGCCAAAAGGAACAAATTATTCAAAACGGTACATGGACAGTAGTTGTTCAGGAAGGAAGAAAGAAAAAACTATGATACCTAGCTGTGTATTTCTATGTAAAACTATGATTTCTAGAGTCGTCTGCACAAAACTCATAAAATCTTGTTATTGGTGAGAAATATCTCCTTTTGTCACAATGATTTCTACCCAGCCAAACCTATTTCTTTATATTTATTTACAATTTTATATGTCGTCTGCAATTTCTTTCAATCTGAGATGGTTTAAATTTTTCCATTTGGTTATAGCAACATTGTTAAGCCCTTGATATAGAATGGTGACACTTATTATCCACCATATCTGGATTTTTAAAAAGTAGTTCAGTTTAATTGTTTTTAAAATTTTGTTTAGGAAAATTATCCAAATAATGCAGTTGAATAATAACTCATTTGTTTTTTTCTGACAATAAATTTCTGTGAAATGTTGCTAACTTGACCTTGTATATGTTTATAGCATTGTATTTATTAAACTTACGGTAGTGCATATCCTTCCTAACTTAATATTGAGATTTTGTTAATAAGTGTACCAATGTATTTGTTTTAAACAAAAATATGAATAAAGCAAAAAAATATTGAATGTCAAAAATGTGTTTATGTTATTCTATCCGTCTTTACCTTTAAAATGATATATAGTTTGACCATATTGTACCACATTGAATAAAGAAAAACCAAATCAAAGTTTTAATGAATTTTATCCCTCCCATGAACCTTAAAATGATGCATGTATTATTATCTAACGCAAGCTTTAATTTCACTGTCGCATATTATTTTATTATATTTCTAGAGCTCCCAATTTTGGCAGGCGTGGGATTCGTTCCTCTAGAGCTAGGACTGATTTATGTTACTATAGTAATTTACACATTATCAACGCCAGTGAGCGAATTAACTTTGTTGGACAAAAATGTTTTCTTCTCAACGTGAGTTGTGTCCCCATATTTTAAAAAACAAATACATTTAATACGCAATTCGCGCGTCACTCAAAAACTAATGCTGCGAAAGTGTTTAACCTTTTAAGTAAATTAATCAGCGTGTATACTTGCGCATCCATATTTAAGTTCCGTTTTATCGGACCAAAGGGGAGTTTTCAGATAAAAGCGAAATGTGGGGACATCTACATCGTTTGGTGTGGTGACATCTAGTTCTAATTTCATCATACTGGTTACCATATTCAGAATTTGCAACCACGTGTGCTTTTGATAAAACTGTATGCATATATCGGACGGTGAAAGTGGTTGACCTCGACGACTATCACGACTATCGGACGACAGGTCGACTAGGACAATGATATGGACCTACTTACAAGACAGTATTGTTTTCCCTCTATTTTATATAAAATATTTACACAAAAAAAAATCATCGAAGACTAAACGATGGACCTTGTTTGATTTTTTAAGCATATTCATTTAACTTGTTATATGTCAATTATGTCCCCTCCATTAAGTACAGTGTGACATATTGGATTCACAATGCATGCCAGTTCATTCGACTCACCGCTAGACGGACAGTGGGGCATGCTTATAATCAGTTTATTTTCATATGAACGAAAAATTTGACTGACTGAATACTTATCGTAATGTTAATCTAGCATGGATTGCTAGAAAGAATCTTTTCTATAAGAACACAAGTATAGCAAATAAGTCTGCGAGGTTCGCTCTGGGAAAACTGTTGTTTATGTTTATGCGTTACGTTTCGTCGCTAATCAGCCTGTGCATTCCGCACAGGCTAATCAGGGATGCTAATTTCCGGCTTAAATGCATTTTCGCTTTGAAGTGGCCACCATTAAAGGAAAAATACCATTACAGCGGATAGTGTTTTTATGACCCGGTAGGGTGGCATATAGCAGTTGAACTTTCCGTCAGTATGTTAGTCTGTCCGTCCGTCCGAAAAAAACTTTAACATTGGCCATAACCTTTTAAATATTGAAGATATCACCTTGATATTTGGCATGCATGTGTATCTCATAGAGCTGCACATTTTGAGTGGTAAAATTTCAAGGTGAACATCATCCTTCCAGGTCTAGGGATCGAACAAACTAATCCAATGGAAGTAATAAGCTTTAAATGGAATAATTATCTGACCGGCCAAATTCTGTATTTTTTTAAATAAATCAAAGTGGCGCAGTAGGCGGCATTGTGTTTCTGACAAACAAATCGTGGTAAAAGGTCAAGGTCAAGGTCATCCTTCAAGGTCTAAGGTCAAAAATACAAATCAAAGGGAAGTAATAAGCTTTAAAGGGAGATAATTATTCAATATTGAACATAGCAACTTGATATTTGGCATGCATGTGTATCTCATGGAGTTGCACATTGAGTGGTGAATCTGCAGTCACGATAGTGGCTTTACATTATTTGCTACTAAAAATAGAGATTTGTTAGAGACAATTATTTTCAAGGGAAGTAATTTATATGATGATAAATGTCATATTATATATTTCCTTAACTTCTTTTCACAGTTACTGTACATATTTTTTATTTGGATTATTTATAACTCAAATGAATGATTTGTCATTTTTTTAAATGATATAAATATCATTTCTTTACTGTACTAATTTGTGAATGGTGAGGTTCATTTCATACCTCTGGACTTATGTCTATAGGTACATGTTGAATTCTGGCTATGATCGCTTTGATAAAACACAGGACTTGGTTGTCAGTGATGTCTGACTTGGTCATTCTGACTGTCTGTAGCCCACACCCACCTCTTGATGGATTGGACAAAGTCCAAGGGAAGTAATTAGCTTTAAAGGGAGATGATTTCTATACCTGCCAAATGATAAATAGAAATTTTATTTCAAAGCGGCGCAGTAGGGGGCATTGTGTTTCTGACGAAGACATCTCTTGTTCTTGCATTAATTACCGTTTTTCCTGAACGGTTCTGAAATGGATTCGCATTTGCCGCTTAGTGTGAGTTATTTCGACATTTGCCGCTCTGTGTGATTTATCTCGCCATTTCTGATGTGTACTTTTAATATAGAAAACATATTCAATGACAATTGATCTACTTGACTGGCGCAATGACTAAATCCGCGACATTTGGAAGTGGTTTTAATGATGTTATTAAGAAGTAGTGAACTTATTGGAACAACATTATAAATAATACATTTGTAATACATTACACAGGAAAATAAATTTTAACTCTATATTAAAAGCCTAAATTGTGTAACACGCCGGGTACGCGGATACTTTGATAGCGGATGGAAACATAGATCAACATAAGCCACGCGCGAAAGAAGAATTCTTCAGTTTTTTGCATTAATGTTCTATTAATTTGGGTTTTAGACTCTGAACATTGTATGGGCGATTAAATGTATAGCACCTCGTATTGCGAAGAAAGAAAAACGCGGAAAACGGTGGATTATTAAAAAAGATCAAAGTCCATCGATAATCAGCATGCATTAGATGATCACTACCTAGTTTAACAAAATAAAAACAAGAACGTGCTTGCTGTTCAAAATAAAAGATCCATAATTATGCCCATTAATCAGGCTGTCAAGTGACCTTTTTTCAAAAAGTAGGAAAAAATAGGAACTACTTTTGCAAGAAAAGTAGGAAAAAAGTAGGAAAAAGTAGGCACTTTTCCCTCAAAAGTAGGAATACATAATACTTATTTTTTAGACACAGGTCCAGGAAACATAGCTTGAAACAGAGCAGGAGTGCCATCACATGTTCTGTATGGATACCCACTTGAAGCTACCTTAAGGGCCCAGAAGATTTCAGCCTTTTGTACCTGTTCCTTGTGTGATGGGTGTACTTGCATACAGATAGATTTATCCCCACAACCCTGAGAGCTGCTTGGCTTTTGTGCACTTCCAAACAAACGCTTTTGTGAATTATCATGCATGTATTTCATGTTTTCCTTGTGTTTTTATCCATCTGTATGACTTATAAGTTGATTAGCACCAGAATTAATACAAGATGGACTTCATTCAGACAGTACAATATCTTGCAAACTCATTGCCGGTATCTCTCTTGCACCATGATCCCAGTGTTTTTCCACTGTTGTCCAACTTCTCCATCCATGAAGGGTTAAACTTTTTTTTCCCACTAGGAATTTTAGCACTTATAGTGTATCTATGATAATTAAGTTTCAAGCAAAGCTACCCTGATAAAGAAGTATACATGTAATTAGATGCTGTTCATTTTGGTGTATCATCAAATAAGTGGTTAGAGGTCTTCTGTGTATCGATATAAAAATGGTAATTATATTGTGCATGTTATATCCTTAAGCAGAAGACCAAATTTATTTAGTGATACACCAACTTGTTGTACAAGATTAATACTAGTATATAAAGCAGTGTAAATGCTCTGCTACAGCTACATTGTGAAACCTTTAAATTGACAATAGGGTGCAGTTATAATGACTTAAGTTACATTCTAAATGACTGGTCATTGCAGAGCAGATTATGCAACTGGAGATAGGACCTTATCACCTGACATCTTTTATGACAGCATTGATTGGGCAATGAAACAGTTGCACTACATTGTTTATTCCAGTTTCAAATAATGGCTTTTACATTATTGATGACTTTGCGGGAGTGTAATAATGCCGTTTAATAATTTTAATACTTCGCTTTAACACCTTGAAGTTACCTCACTAGCTATGGCATCATTAGACAAGAATTGTGTTTGTCCGAAACACAATGCCCACTATTGTGCAGCTTTGAAATAAAATTTCAATATATCATTTGGCAGGTTTAGAAATTATCTCCCTTTTAAAGCTTATTACTTCCCTTGGCAGGGCTCGACATTAAAGGTAGTCCGACTGTCCGGGACAACCAAAGTGTTAGTCCGGACAAGTTAATAAAGAATTTGCTTGTCCGACGGGACAAGTGGTCGTTATAATTTAATAACTTAGAACAAATGCCTTTAAATCCGTTATTTCTGTGAAGTAACCGCCCTTTATTTTTAAATATATATTTTGTTTACATTTAAACGACAAAGCACGAGGTATACCGATAGTTCCATGGGATACTACGCCGCACTGTTTACAAGGGAAGCAACCCTTAACATTTTTATTTGCCAAGATAACAAGATTATTCTCCCTTATAATGAATATGCATTTTACGACACCGGTACACATTGATCTTTAAGGTAGCGCACCTCTAATGGGCACATATCCAAATATAATCTAAGTAATTATTTTCTTAATTAGCATCATTTCACTGAACTACATGCAAATTTGTAGGTAGGCTTTCCATGCTTTTTAAAAAAATATACCGATTTTTTCAAAACCACCCCCAAGCTCGGCTTTTGTCCAGTTTATTTTCACCCCTGGGGTATATAAAAGTTCCATTATTCATTCAAATTTCCAAATATGGGCATGCCGTTGGTGTGTACAGATGCTGTAAAGATGTTTAAAGTTTAAACAAGATGAAATAAGTATTCTTTTACAGACATTTATTTTTTACAAATTTTTATCTATGGAAGAGCGCCATGAAATGTAAGTGATTTCAGCCAAGTAAAAATTGGGTCGGTTAAAAACAAAGTGTCATAAAATTCAAAATAGTATCATTAAAGTCATATTTTAAACTTAGGTTTTATAGAAACACTATATACAGCAAAAATACCAAGAAATAGACAGATTTACCGTTTACTTTTTGAAATAAAAATAAAAATGCAACATGCATGGATCGTATTTTCAACAGTAAATCACCCAATTTCGCCATAACGTTGTTTTAATTTTAATAATTGAAGAATGTGCATACAAATTGCAACATATTTAACAATAAATATAGCTTATATGCCATATTAAATCAAATTACGTTATAAAATAAATAAAACGCGTCGCAAAAAAGTATACGTCGTCGGCAGGATTCGAACCTGCGCGGGAATATCCCAAAAGATTTCTAGTCTATCGCCTTAACCACTAAGCTACGGCACCTAGTATGCTCTTCAACCTTCGAAGAAATCGCGGGAAATCATTAGAGGTGCGCTACCTTAAGACAATTAAAGTAGTATGGTGGCAAAACACAAGTTTTTGTCAGTTATTTTGGCTTTGTATAATGTTTAAAAAATCAATAATATCCAGTTTTCCTGTTATCTAGTCAGTTCTTTTTGTATTGAAATTGCCTAAAATTATGTTAACATGTATTTTGAATGATTTAAGTCTTTATGATTTGAGCTTTTTGTATTATTTAATTACGTTGCAAAGAACTGAGCAAAATAAGATATAATGGTCAGGACAAGTTGCTTTCTGGTCAGGACAAGTGAAGTTTTGGTCTACTTGTCCCACTGGACAAGTGGCTCCAAAAGTTAACGTCGAGCCCTGCTTGGATTGTATTTTTTAACTTTTGACCTTGAAGGATGACCTTCACCTTTCACCACTCAAAATGTGCAGCTTCATGAGATACACATGCATGCCAAATATCAAGTTGCTATCTTCAATATTGCAAAAGTTATGGCCCATATTAAAGTTTTCGGACGGACACACACACACAGACAGACAGACAAACGGACTGACAGTACAACTGCAATATGCCACCCTACCGGGAGCATAAAAATGTATCAGGGCATTTAGGCTCTGTGCATTTATCTTTAATTACTAAACATGATGTACCTATGATATCAATAGAACATCATATCCGTTGTCATGTAATATAGAATTTATTACATTATATTTGTAAATGATGAAAACTCGGCAAAGCATCAGTTTTATCTTTTTTCCAATAACTTGTGTAATAAATTCCATATTATATAACCACTCATACAATACATGTATCTCTCTATATCTCTACATTCCAAACAGCAATATCATGAAAACATGCATAAGGTTTGGTCAAATTGTTGTCAATGGAAACAAAATAAAACTGGAATAAACAATGGGTTCCCTCAGCTCTTGCATCACTGGGAACTGTGTAAGGTAGTGATGTCTGCAGTGTACAAATGCTAAGGAAGTAAACAAGGCACTATTGTTACTTAAAAAAAAAACTTGTCAATAATTTTAAAAGTTACATAAGAAATAAATATTTATGCTCCTGAAGAGGTGCTAGCAGACAGTCAGCATGGGTTGTCAGGTCTCATCTAGATGAATGCACATTAACAGGGATACAGTCATGCCATAGATTCATTCATCCTGCAAGTTTACTTAATAAACTCTTTAAAAAAAATAATTCTCCATTGAAAATGAAAAAGTAGAAATAGTAGGAAGATTTGGTAAAAAAATAGGAAAAAGTAGGATCCTGATGAAAAAGTAGGAAATAGTAGGAAAAAGTAGGAAAAAGTATGACCGCTTGACAGCCTGCATTAATGTTACAACATGTTATATTTTAGTTTACTTACGTTTTTGAGAAAATTAAAATGTTTAAAGAGTCGGATGCCAAATTTTCACGGACTCTTCTTTAACCGATCATTTCAATGACAACAATGGCACTTCTATGCTCGATTACTCGACACGTTTGACCAGATATAACACACTCTTTTTAGTGAACCAGAAATGTGGAATACTGCTATAGTAAGCAGGAAATACATAAAATGTATGTACTGACGCTAATTAAAAACGAATTACCGAAACATTTTCTTATCCCTTTGGAATATGATTATGATTGTGTATACATTTGGAAGATAACAGTGAAACTTATTCGATATATCTGCTGAGTACAGTATATATGACCGTAATTTTCCGCCCCTGCATTAACTTATATATTAGATACCATGTTATCAAATATTACTCTGATAAAACTAATACTTAGATATAAATTTTAGCAGCGTTGCAGTGCCGAAATTCTTTTTACTCCATCAATAAAGTGATTTAGGGTCACGGGAATCGCACGTCGAGCACGTTATGATTGCGTTTAAGGCCCTTAAAGCAGAGCTCAAGATAAAGGGAGTTCTCCATACTCTTGTTAATGTTGTGGCTACGCATAAGTATCGTCTTGATAATGCGATTCTAATGAGCACCAATGACATAGGATTTTATGTAGAACAAAGGTGTATTTGAGACCCCTTCGCTCCCGTTATTAAAAGCCCTGCTATAAGTAATATTTAACACGATCGTGGAGATTCACATGATCCGTTGTATCTTCATCTCTCTTAATCTCAAGTAACAACTAAAACAAGTAAATTACGTAGACAATTATTGCCGGTCGTCACTTAATATATATTTCTGAAGAAATAAGCATTTAAATCTTTTTTCAAAAATAATTGTAATATTAATAGTATAAATTAATAGTGATATGATTTTTGAAAACGAACAGCGCTATTGGTTATATTTCACGTGTGTTTTAATTAAGTAATGCATAGATTCCCAATGTGTCGCGCTTGACTATGCACATTGATTCGTTCTTCAAAATGCTTGTACAAAATAACCATAATATACATTAAACATGAATGCATTTCAGGTAGAAGATAAAACTCAAAGTGCCAAATTTGTTGAAAGTCTGTGTTATCCGAAGTGTCCTTTTTCGGGAATCAAAGTGTCTGCAACTTCATGAATACCCCCAATAAAAAAACATGCTCTATCTTCGTTTATATTTCATTTCAAAATTTCAGTATTTAAAGCACAGTGATAACTATACATGCTGGAATATCAAACAATTTCTTGTAATATTTCTAAGTAGTTTTATTTTGTTGAAATGTTTACTGTTTATCCAGTGCATGCTGTTTTTCGACCGATTTTTCTAGAGGGGGTCAAAAATCTACCATTCTTTCGTGAATTGTTTTCTTCCCGATAGAAAAAGATGTACAATTTATCAACTCTACCACGTGCCTTGTCTACAAACTTATATTTAGGATATAACTTTTGTTTTTTTAAAGATGAAACTTACCTTTCGCGCGTCGCTTTGTTTTTCTCTGCAATCAAAGTGCCTACGGTTATCGAAGTACCCGCATTACCAGCGTATGTAAGGAATGACTGTAAACGTGTCTCAATCCGCCTACACTTTTTAAAAAGATAAAAGTGCTTGCAACATATATATGCTATTGTATTCTTTTACCAAAGCCACGTCTGCTTAGTTCAATAAAAGACTTTTGTTTATATGGAGTTTTTAATTTTATTTTAACAGGCTAAAATACGGTCGCGTAATGTCTTTTTTGCGTCTTACCGTGTCAATAGTAAAGCTCTGAAGCTGATGCCGTTAATGAGGGAGCACGGCAATGCGAATTTAAAACGCAGTGATGGCAATTAAGTTTTAAAATCAAACGTACTCCACGTAGTTAAAATAGTTTGTTTATACACGTTTGGTTTACAGAAATTACAAGACCCATATGAGAAATAGTCCAAGTAATTAACTTGCGTGGTATACTGGTATATCATCTCCAAGTTTATACGCATACATGCATTTTATATTGTTTTTTTAGTACGTATTATAAGATACGTAGTTGGATACAGTTCATTTCTATACCGAAAGAGCTCAATACTGTATTTATTGTTATTGTTAATGTAGAATAATACCATTCTAAAAATAATATAAACACAATTACCGAATGTTTGTAGATGAATTCCGTGAGTCGGCAGTGAGATATGAAGGCGACATTGAGCGGGAGAACCTGCGGTACTCAAACAACACCGACAACAGCACTTCGGACCTTTCCGAACAGTACATGGTTGCTGCTTCTGGTGAAATTGTAGAAATTAGTGCGACACATTACGCACCGCAGTCTGACTCTTTTCCTTGCGATATCATCTCCGTCGAGAAGAAGCCCCGACCTCAATACAAGCCGTCACGACCTCTACTTCTTCCGCCTTGCCGGGTGTGCGGGGACAGAGCTTCCGGTTTCCATTATGGCGTGAATACATGCGAGGCATGTAAGGTACGGTAATAAGTTTGGTCATATAATGTAAAAAAAGAACTTGTAGTTTATTTATTGGGTTTAATATATGAATGGAAAAGCGGCATACATAAGTTATTTAAACAGATCAATGTGAAATGTCTTTACTAATTGAGGTTAACGAATTGAAGCTTCGAATGCTTTGCACCAAATCCTCTTTTTCACGAGTCAGATCTCACAGGCGATTTTTATTCGTCACATGGTGTTGGACAATAACTAACGTGCGTATCTCTTTGAACTTAATGATGTTGAATAAGTAACTTTCAGAAAAAAAATTCTCGTTTAAAAAAATAATTTTGACAGTTGTTTCGCATGCCGCAACGTATGTTTATAACCATTTCGTGCAATTGTGACGAGGTTTTAAACAAGCGGGCCTGAAAAGCCCAAAGTCGCTCACCTGAGATGCAAAGAAACTGACCTGTTATGTGCAGCCCTAGATATAGTTCGAATATATGCTCTGACCAAGTTTCATGAAAATTGAACAATACATGCGTCCTTCCGAGTGTAAAAATTGTGTTACTGTATAGCCATATAAGATAAAATGGCGACACTGTTTTTCAACAGACCGAAAACATTTTCGAACTTATCCAAGATATCATTACAAAAATGTTCTGACCAAGTTCAAAGAAAACTGGATTGAAATGTGACTGTTAGAGTGTTATCAAGGTTTTACTAACGCCATTGAAGAAACAAATGCCCCGCCTTCCGGTGGCCTTGCTTTTTTACTAACGGTAGCATTTTTAAAAACTCGTCACAGATATCATAAAGACAAATCTTTTGACTAAGTTTCCTGAATATCGGACAATAAATGAGGCCTCTAGAATATTTTCAAGGTTTTAGTATAATATATTTGGAAAATGCCACGCCCCTGGCGGCCATGTGTTTCAACAAACCGGAGTCATTTTCCAATGTATAATTGGTACAAACGTTCTAACCAAGTTTTATTAAGATCGGATAAAGAATGTGGCCTCTAGACTGTAAACAATCTTTTACTTTAGCCATATAAAGAACAACGCCCTGTCCTCCTGGAGGTCATGTTTTTCAACCAACCCGAACCAATGTCTCACTAGTCAGAGATATGATTGGGACAAATCTTCTGACCAAGTTTCATGAAGATCGGACAATAGTGAGGTATCTGGTGTAAACAAGGCAAATGTCGACGACGTACAACGAACGACACACAAAGCGATCACAAAAGCTCATCATGAGCAGATTGTGCTCAGGTGAGCTAAAAGGCGATAAATAAATTACAAAATAGCTACCAGCCTATTATGACCTTTGTTTCCATTCTGAATAGGCCGCTATCATGATTAGTTCCGGAAATATTCCGCAGACGTTCATATTTACAATCGCGCTAACAAAGAACGCTTCGAAAAATCCGGCATCCAGCGGCAATAGGATAACAAGCAAAAAGTCAACTTAAAGACTAGGGCAAAATAAAGAAATTACTGTGAACATATTGAATGGTGATAAACAATCATGTAAGATCATTTCCAAACGATGTCGATGTCATTGGCATGCTTTCTCTTTTACAGGGTTCATTTCGGCGAAATATTTGTAAAACAGAGCCGTATGTGTGTTGTAATGGAACACAGGACTGTCGGATCGCTCCCGGGAAGTGGACGGCGTGCTCTCACTGCCGCTACAAGCGCTGTCTGGAGGTGGGCATGTCAAAGGGGGCCATCAAAACCGGCAGGTACACGCACGAACTGCGCTCGAAAAATACCCTCGAAGTTAAAATGTTGGAAAAGCAGAACGGTGGCGACACGGTGGAGGCAGATAGGGTTCATGATGTGTCATCGTTTCTAAGTAAACATCCCGATGAAGACGGCGAGAGACTCGACAGTATTCAGAGACTGATTCTTGAGGAGACATGCGGTGTACTTGTGTCTGCTCAAAAATTTCTCTTCGAATCCCTGGACGAATATTTTCAAGAAGATCTCATGCTCAAGCGACAAAATTCGGTCTTTGAAAGTAATATAATTTAAACTGATATCTGCTTTATATTATTGTTATACGTGTTTTGCTATTTCCATCATCATTATCATCATCAACAACAACAACAACTAGAACACAATCAGCAATTTGATGGTACATTATGTAAATATCATACGTAAAATAGGGGTACATGAAATGCTTCACCCTGAGGAGAGTAATGTCTTTCTGGGTTGCACATTTATCTTCGATTGGTAATATTAACAATAAATCGGAAAATGTCTATCAATTTTTTTACGCAAACCAAAAGAACGTGTATAGATGTTGCAGATGTTGAGTTTTAATAATTGCCTTATTATTTTGCTATACAAAAAATATTTGAAAACTCGTGCTTCTTTTTTCGTCCCAGGCGAGGGATATCTTAAATTTATAGCCTTATCGGTGTGTATTACGTAACAACGTCATGACATACATACATAATGCAAGGATTTTCATATTGTTATTTAAGATGGGAAAGTCATAATATTAATGTAATATCCTGAAGGAAAATCAAATAATGTATATAAGTCGTACTTGAAGTTACGCCAGACGCATTTGCGACGCTTGATTGAGTTTTTATTTGCATTTTAAAAAGTTTTTATCATTAGTTACAGCTTCATTATCAAAATAAAAAGTTTTCTTTGCGAACTGTTGCTCAAACGTGCCCACCGCCAAACGCTTCAATCAACAGGGAGATTACTAGGGGGGAATCCCCTGTGTCTGATGCAGGTGTTTCCACGAACAATGCTCAGTCGTCAGGTCAAGGTCACGGACTGAACTCCGCCGAAGAACCATTTGGGGACGATGGCAGGCCGCTCACAGACGTTTCGTTTATAAGGAACAAGCCTAAACTTCTTGCCAATATACCGAATCAAAACGGACATCCGTTGAACGGTGAATATGTAATAAAACCGAATTTAGTGAATGACCATACTTCGAAATCGGTTGAAGAAACGAAAGCCACGGTGATGACGCAGGTGCTTACGAGCATCCAGCTCGGCGTAAAGGGAATGCTGTCGTTCGCCATGGCTGTTCCCGGTTTCCAAGAGTTGGACAGCGAGGACCAGGCGTCGCTTCTCAAAGGTAAGACGGCCATAAGTTCTCCCAAGTTTTCACTTATTCAGAATCAGCCACTTGGCAGGAATACAATCTTGATTGATTATGAAAATAGTGTTGTTATTTCATTTAGTCTGTGACTTACACACAACGGTCGTTACAGGTTTAAATCTTAAAAAAATATTGTTAAAAATACCTTATCTTGTGCAAGATCCATGTTATTCGCGTTTATGTTCATATCAAATATAATTTGGACATTATACGCCATTCCGGGGTGTAGCTTCTTCCAACAATGCAAAAGTTACGTACCACTAATGTTCAAGGTCAATGTCACAGTGAGAGAAGGTAGAGTAAGGTACGATTGTGTAAAGTTAGACTACACATCGCCATTCTTCAGGCAAATAATTTGCCCCAAATGTCCAGTATATAAAGATGGCGTCGCGCGCAAAAACAGTTTCCCGTACATAAACGCCAAGGTCATACTCAAAGGTCAAAGATGCAGCGTTCCATGATTTAAACTGCCATTTTGAAATAACCTGATTCACACATTAATTAAGATGTGTTGCTCACTGTGCCCGTGTCCGAGCATCCAGGAAAGTTCACATCGGAAATTATGTCGTTAGTTGTCTTGTAAAATTATATATTATAATGCATGCTTTTCTATATTACATTCAGAGTAGTTGCATACTTCGCAGATTGTAAAGCTCTCTACACGATAAACTTCGCCTATATGACCTAGCCAAGCGAAGATATTATTTAAATTTAATCGTAAGCGTACCGATTTGTGTACTTCTGCATAACCTACTGTCTATGTGACCTAGCCGAGTGAAGATAGTATTTAAAATTAATCGTTAGCGTACCGATTTGTGTACTTCTGCATAACCTACTGTCTATGTGTCCTAGCCGAGTGAAGATATTATTTCAAATTAATCGTAAGCGTACCGATTTGTGTACCTCTGCATAACCTACTTTACAACAACCATAATAATCTTAAAATTCATAAGGTAAACAAATTGTGGCAATGTATCATTCTAACAAGTGGAAATAATTATTGTTATACAAGTTGGTTCACATAATTTATATAATGAAGACCAATATACAGAAACACAATAGACATAATCGCAGGGATGGAAGCTGGCAGGGTCGCTTTAAATTTGTTTTGGGCCCCTAGTATGTCTGAGAACATGTGTATGTCTGCTTAACGAGCAGAATTGTGGGCAAACTGTCGCTCAGTTATTACATATATTACATATCCCCTTGTTGGTATGATTTCAGCGTCCAGGTTCGACATTTGGTATGTGGGCCACATACGGTGCTTCAATTGCACCCTCATGGTAGGCGCCTGCGATTGGGAGTTCCACGCGGAAGAGCTGGCCCAGGTATGTACATGGGGAGCGCGTTTATAAGGTGAAGCAAAACTTTAATTTGATAATGCGGTGATTTTGATGTTCACGCCCATGATGATTACGAAGAACAGGTCGGTTTCGATTCTTATTTAGAGGATGATGAATTATGATAGTTATTATGTGCATAGGTGCTTTATGTATTTGTTGTTGAAAGCTACAGAAAGCATTAACAGGGATATTACTGTTCGCTCAAATGTAAATTCCCGTTTCTTTCCACACGGTCCCCATACCCACAAACAACACTCACGGAATCCCGCATGGACAGTTCCAGGTCCAAGCGAATAGCTAAAGAACTTAAGACCCAACGTTTGTTTATATTATCACCACGTGTCTGTCATACTTTCTAAATCATTATCATTTGTGTAAAGGTTCGTCATACAGGCGATTTTCACTCAGTAACGTCCTTTCGAACGATTGTCAGTTCTCTTTTTGTCATACCTTTGGACACCTTCCCAACCATTCGTCTAGCTATGCACATCGTACACAGTGATATTTTTACCCGTCGTTAAGCCATGCACATTGCTTCGGGGCCGACATAAGGGTGCGCTCGAAGAGGATTCATTGTATTCGTGTTGGACTAGAATTTGTAGTTTTTGTACTGCCATCCACACGTCTACGATGATAGAGCGAACAGACCACCAGACGATACAGAACCGGTTCTGTGCTGACCAGCGGTCTTATCCTAGAAATACGACATCGAGGCTCCTATTCTGAGACTAAGCAATACCAGAGAAAAACGTGTTTTATATAGAGGTGCTTTTTCTTAGTTTTATAAAAAAAGATTGTGATAAATTCGTTGGACCCACGCGTAAGTAGAATAGTTGTGAGTAAGGCCCAATTGATCCGAAACTCTTTGCTGATTTTTTTTCATGTAAAGTTAACAACTTCAAGTTCTATCCTCAAATAAATACACAGTTCTCGATTATTTTGTTTAATAACGTTTTTTACGATCACTGTTAAGCGGGGATCTGAACCAAGATGGAATGAGAGATTTGTAGTTGTTAAAGCAAACTATAAGGGATTAAAGGAACACGTGTCATTTGTAGAGAAATTATCAGAAAATAGTTGTCAAAGCAAACTTAAGCTGATTAAGGGAACTATTGGAATTGTTAGAGAAACTATCAGAAAATATTAATCAGTCAAATGATAATAGAACTGATGCAGAAAGGTTGATTGCGAATGTTCTGGAATTCAATGTCCCCGTGTTAATATATTTCTGGAACGACATTCTAAGAAGAATTGGTCGGGGTTAAAAACGTTTCCAGGACCCTATCATGAATTTCAAGGATACAGCATACTAGTATGATCTTGAAGCATAGGAAATACAAATTAAGTCAAAGCGCGAGGGTTTGTGTGAAAAAGAACTTAACAGTACAAATATAACATGGGCAGAGTTGGGGATTAAACTTAAAAGACAAATCAGGAGAAGGAAACGGATGCCTGAAGAATCGGCACTGGATGCCGGGCTTTCTACAGAAGAGAAGGTTGTGTGCGTAATTGAGTGTGTTAAGGATAGATGTCAACATGAAATAACAATTAAATTCATTCACCTCAATGACTTGAACTCTTTGATTTTACTTGATGAGCGCAATCTTGTTAGAAGCGATGATTTAAAAACGCTTCACTAAAATCACTTCGACTTAGCAAATTTCTATGACACTAAAGATAATGCAAAGAACTGCTCGACGCGATTCTGAACTATAAAATGTTACTTACTACGAGATGTGATTCCTTACCATCGACACCTTTGGAACTTATTTCTTTCATTGTGTAGTTTGCTGATGTCTTTTCCCAGTTTGAGCTTTGCGCTGCAGATTCTCTTAACAAATGCAGTATCAATAGCCAGTTGCGAGCGTTCCTTTAGCAAGCTGAATCTCATTCTCTCATATCTAAGTGCATCGATGGGACAAGATCGAGTCTGTTGTCTTTAATTTCTCAATATAAGGAAGGAAACAATTTAGAAAAATGTTTGTTGATGCTATCATTGACAAATTTGCTCGCATGAAGGCAAAACAAAAATCACTTTAGTATGATGGATTTTCGGAATGGGTGCATTGGGTGGCGGTTGATATAGACTAACCGTTCCTGTCAGTTTTGTTGCCGTTGTAGAAGTTAACATTTATTTTCTCTAAATTGTCTTTCTATTATGTCTTTTCAGCTCACCTGAGCACAACGTGCCTGGTTTGGTGTTAGTGTTATTTTGTAATATCGAGTATCGACTAATGTGCTCTTATTATTCAAAGACACCGAATACTGTACTACGATGTTTCACGGGGAGGGGGTCGGCTTACAATTTATACATAGAACCCGGGGGCCGAATACTGTCTGCACATCGTACACAGTTATATTCTTACCCGTACGTTTTGCACATATATATTTCTTACCCGACATCTTGCTACGCACGTTTTTCACAGTGATAGTTCTTACCCGTCCTTAAGCCTCTGCACATTGTGCACAGTTATATTTTTAACCCTCGTCTAGCTATGTACGTTTTGCACAGATATATTTTGTACCCTTCTTCTATCTATGTTCGATCTGCACAGCTATGTTTCTTTCCCGTCGTCTAGCTATGCATATCGTAAACAGTTATATTTCTTACCCGTCTTCTATCTATGTTCGATCTGCGCAGTTATATTTCTTACCCGTCGTCTAGCCATGTTCGTTGTGCGCAGTTATACTTCTTACCCGTCATCTTGCTATGCGCGTCGTGCGCAGATATATGTCTTACCTGTCGTCTATCTATCCTCGGCGTTATCCAAGGTTTGTCCGCAGTTGTTTTTCTGACCCTTCGTCTATCTATCCACGACGCAGTTATATTATTTCTTCGTCTTTTTGCTATGCTTGTCGCGCACAGGTATATTTCGTACCCTCATCTCGTAAATTTACCCTCTACACATTTAAGGAGCTAACCTCTTATTGGCTTCTGCTTAATCCCGTCTTTACCTTACTGGCCTACTATGTTCTTGCAGGTCTGGGGCGCTGACCTGGTGGAGTTTATATTCCGGATGTCGCGGCAAGGGAACCTACTGGACTTCAGCACGGAGGAGATAGCCGTGCTACGTGCCGTCTGTCTCACCTTTACAGGTATATATCATGATCATTATAATGCCATTATAAACATTTTATGAAACATTTTATTTTTAAAGAGTTGTGTTCTTTTTACTAGGGTATATTAAATGAGCGCCCGCACAATGGGTATTACAAAATGGGACATATAACCAATATATCCGCGTATTGTGCTGCTACAGCACGGGGCGTAATATGTGAGCGCCCTAATAGTGTGCTATAACAGCATGTAAGGCATAATATCTAAGCGCCCTCGAATTGTGCTATAACAGCACATCAGGCATAATATCTAAGCGCCCTCGTAGTGTACTATAACAGCACATCAGGCATACTATCTAAGCGCCCTCGTATTGTGCTATAACAGCATATGAGGCATAATATCAACGCGCCCTCGCATTGTGCTATAACAGAATGTAAGGCATGATATCAACGCGCCCTCGCATTGTGCTATAAAATCATGTAAGGCATAATATCAACGCGCCCTCGTATTGTTCTATAACAGCATATGAGGCATAATATCTAAGCGCCCGCGTATTGTACTATAATAGCATATGAGGCATAATATCTAAGCGCCCGCATATTGTGCTATAACAGCATATGAGGCATACTATCTAAGCGCCCGCGTATTGTGCTATAACAGCATATGAGGAATAATAACTAAGCGTTCGCGTATTGTGCTATAACAGCATATGAGGCATAATATCTAAGCGCCCGCGTATTGTGCTATAACAGTTTATGAGGCATAATATCTAAGCGCCCTCATATTATGCTATAACAGAATGTAAGGCATAATATCAACGCGCCCTCGTATTGTGCTATAAAAGCATGTAAGGCATAATATCAACGCGCCCACGTATTGTGCTATAACTGCATATGAGGCATAATATCTAAGCGCCCGCGTATTGTGCTATAACAGCAAATGAGGCATAATATCTAAGCGCCCGCGTATTGTGCTATAACAGCATATGAGGCATAATATCAACGTGCCCTCGTATCGTGCCATAACAGATTGTAAGGCATAATATCTAAGCGCCCGCGCATTGTGCTATAACAGCATATGAGGCATAATATCAACGCGCCCTCGTATTGTGCTATAACAGCATACCAGGCAGTACAGCTCACGCAAAACCAACAAAATCCGCGGCTATGCCGCGGACACATTCTTTTGTTTTCGAAGTTACTCCGCATCCACAACGAGTATTTCCTCGGCATCATGCGATAATTCGCGGAGTTACGCCGCGTTTGTTCCTGCCTCGGCATCGATCCGCGGCATCACGCCGCGTCTTTACACGCGGCGCTTCGCAGAGAAAAATGAACAAATATTGATTTTATACTTTAACAAATGTTAAACCATTTTTAAATAAACAATTATCAGAAACAGATACAAATAATACGTTGATATGTTTACTTCTGCGTGAATGTGTAAACCTTTGGTCAGCTTCTTTGCATGCGGAACTTCATACATAATGATTTTGTAGGTCATTATAACCATATCAATGAAGCTTAACCAGTTTAATCCCGAACATGATCTCGGAAACGAGACTTGCTTTAAACATCGAAAACAAAATATGAAGTATCATAAGATTTGCGAAAATACATACGAGAACCAAACAACTATACACATAGACAACAAATATAAATAATGTTGACAATTTTAATAAAAACATATGTTCGTTTATATTTTAAAATGATAACTTTCACTTCGTCCCGATTTTCAGAAATGGCCATGTACATGTTGCATCTAAATATTAATTTACACATCGCATCAGGTGATATACGCGTGTTCGCCGAGAATACCGCCGTCTCGATTAGTCTGCAATTAAATAAAACAGTAGCATGTACAAATCGTTTGATGGAAAATGGCAAACGTTTGTCTTAACAAACTTTTCAGCAATGTTGACAAAATTTGCTTTTAAAATGGCAGTCGTAATAAACGGAATTATCGGGCAATATATAGAAACATTAAACGCGGAATAAATGTGACTAACAAAATAATATTGTGACGCAAAACAGTATCATTATTGTGACAATTAAATACACTTGTAAATCTGCTGTTCTCTTAGAAAGTGCGCGAAAATAAAGATGACTTGTGTAATATCACGTTATCCGCCTGGAAAGCGTGAGCATTTTCATTGTAATTTTAATAAATCTGTGCAAATAATACGAGGATCTATAACTACAGGATAGTATAGCATCATTTCTCTAATTATCATTTTATAGATATAATTATCATCATTGTTAATTTCAGATCTTGATCATTGTCGATGGAAATAAAGATCCTGAAGCAAATAGTTGATACTTATTTATGATCAAGACTGTGAAGACGACACCATGCCTGCAGTAAAGTGTCCGTTCCCTGACTGTGCCTACACAACAGCCGATCTAGATCCGGCCATCGTTGCGGCACTCATAACTGCCCACAGCGCCGTACACACATTGGCACCTGCCAAAACAGCCAGAGTAGAGAAAGTCAAGCGTCCTACAGTTACCGCCGCTGGATCCAGCGAGGACTGGGCCTACTTTCTTTCACGCTGGAATGATTATGTTGCTGCCACCAAACTGGATGGTCGAGACAAAGTGATCCAGTTGTTGGAATGTTGTGATGAACCTCTTCGGAGAGACCTAACGAGAACAACAGGTGGCAATCTAACTGACAAATCGGTGGACAATGTATTGGCAGCAATTCGTAAGCTAGCAGTGCGCGAAGAAAACACAATGGTGGCAAGAGTGACACTTCACAACATGAGACAAGATCGCGATGAATCTGTCCGCAACTTTGGTGCACGTCTGAGAGGACAGGCTGACATTTGCAAATTTGTGATTGACTGCAACAATTGTGCCGCCAAAGTTAATTACACTGAAGCAATCATGCGTGATGTTCTCACAAGAGGTGTTGCAGACCCTGACATTCAGCTTGACCTACTTGGTGATAAAAACCAGAACATGTCGCTAGAGGAAGTGTTCCAATTTGTGGAAGCCAAGGAAGCAGGAAAAAGGTCAGCTTCGAGACTTTTAGACTCCCATGCTGTTGGAGCAGCCACCAGTTACAAGAAGCAGCAACAGTCCAGCAGAGACACCCAAGAAGCTTGCTCCTACTGTGGCAAACGTGGCCACGGAAAGAAAAGAACTGCACAGGAACGCAAGACTCAGTGCCCAGCTTATGGCCACAGATGTGCACAATGCAGACGTGAACACCACTTTGAGAGTGTGTGCCGTAGTGTGGACAATCCAAGGCGCCCTTCACACACTCAGCCCAAAAACTTTGACAAGGAAAGTGCTCTGTTTGACGCATTATGTACTGTAGATTCCTCTCAAATACACCATCAGGATGTGAACATTGTGAACAATAATAAACACAGCATCCCGCTTGATCATCATGTCTATGACAACCTGTCTGACACTTGGATTCGCAGAAGCTCTAAGCCTCAACCATTCGTAAGAGTGTCTATACAGGCTCTTCCAGAGGACTACTTGGCACTTGGCATCAATCTTCCTAAACCGTCTCTAGCTACAGTGATACCGGCTATGGCTGATACCGGATGCCAGAGCTGCCTTGCCGGTCTCAAAGTTGTCCATCACCTTGGGTTACGTGAATCTGACCTAATCCCTGTGACAATGCGCATGCACACAGCGAACAACGATGGCATTAAAATTCTCGGTGCATTATTACTGCGGATGTCGAGCAAGGACTCTAGTGGTCAAGTAGTTAAAACCAGGCAGATGACATATGTTACTGACTCATCGGACAAACTTTTTCTTAGTCGAGAAGCCTGTATCAATCTTGGTATCATCACAGACAACTTTCCGGAAATCCATGCCTCACAACAATACAGTGCAGCAGCATTGAATGGTGAGGACAAAGCTCCATGTGGATGCCCTGCCCATCAACTTCCGCCAGCTCCACCTAGTACATTACCATGCTCACCGACAGAAGAGAATCGTGTCAAACTTCAACAGTACCTCCTTGAGTTCTACAAAGCCAGCACCTTTAACACATGTGAACATCAAACACTTCGTCTGATGGACAGTCCGCCAATGAAACTTCTGGTAGATCCCAACGCTAAACCAGTTGCTTACCACACACCGGTACCAGTTCCAATCCACTGGCGAGATGCAGTCAAGGCAGGTCTTGACCAAGACGTACGACTTGGCGTCATTGAGCCTGTCCCTATTGGTGAGCCTGTCACTTGGTGCCATCGAATGGTTGTGTGTGCAAAGAAAAGTGGACAGCCAAGACGCACTGTTGATCTGCAGGCCCTTAATGCTCATGCAACACGTGAAACACATCACACACCATCACCTTTTCATCAAGCACGATCAGTCCCCCATGGGAAGAAAAAAACAGTGTTCGATGCATGGAACGGCTATCCCAGTGTACCCCTGTGTGAGGAAGACCGCCATCTTACCACATTCATCACTCCCTGGGGAAGATATCGCTACAAAACTGCACCTCAGGGCTACATTGCTTCAGGTGATGGATACACCCGACGCTATGATGAGATTGTTGCAGACATCCCTCACAAAACCAAATGTATTGACGATGCATTGCTATGGGCTGATGATCTCGAGGACAGTTTCTTTCAAGCGGTACACTGGCTAGACATTTGCGGTCGAAATGGCATAACACTGAATCCAGAAAAGTTTGTGTTTGGAGCTGATGTTGTGGAATTTGCAGGATTTGAAATTACACGCAACGATGTAAGACCCTGCCAGAGATACTTACAAGCCATCCTTAACTTCCCCACGCCAAAAGACATTACAGATGTGCGTTCCTGGTTTGGTCTAGTAAACCAGGTATCATATGCTTTCAGCATGGCCGAAAGAATGCTACCCTTTAGGGAACTTTTGAAACCTGGCACTCCATTCAACTGGAATGAACATCTCCAGAACGTCTTCGATGAGTCAAAACTACTGATCGCCAGCGAAATAGAAGAAGGTGTTCGTATCTTTGACCCCAAAAGACCCACATGTCTGGCGACCGACTGGTCAAAAGTGGGTATTGGATTCTGGCTCCTTCAAAAGCACTGCACATGCTCAAAGAAGGAACCCTTCTGTTGCCCATCTGGATGGAAGATCACACTTGTTGGCAGCAGATTCACTCATCCAGCAGAGTCTCGCTATGCGCCGGTTGAGGGTGAAGATCTTGCCGTCGCAGATTCCCTTGACAAGGCCAGGTACTTTGTCCTAGGCTGCGCAGACCTCATCATTGCTGTTGACCATAAGCCTCTTCTCAAGATATTCACAGACCGATCGCTTGAGGACATCTCTAATACTCGTCTAAGAAACTTGAAAGAGAAAACGCTACGCTACAAGTTCCGTATGGTCCACATCCCAGGTGTCAAACATCGCGCCACTGACTGTCTATCACGTCATCCAATCAGTGATGCAGAAAAGCTGATGTTGCCAGATGATGAGACACATATCAATTCAACCTCTGTGTGTCCAGCTAGCCGCAGTTCTCTCATGACTGGTTTGAGAATGCAGGAAGATCAGGAAGACTCCATAGATGAATGCGTCATTGCAGGTGTTGTTTCATCCCTCAATGCTCTCAACCTTCGATCAGTCACCTGGGACAGAGTTCGCACAGCCACAGCTAGCGATACAGACATGCTAGCATTTACCGACATCATCGAATCTGGTATCCCGGAACACCGTCACCAGCTGCCAGAATCGCTCAGAGACTACTTTCAGTACCGTGAAGGTCTATCTACAGTCGATGGCGTCATCCTATACAAAGACCGTATTGTCATACCACCATCACTGAGAGACGAAGTACTTGAGGCTTTGCACGCAGCTCATCAAGGTGTCACCTCCATGGTTGCTAGGGCAGAGACATCAGTATTTTGGCCAGGAATCACACCTGCCATTACGGCTCTTCGTACCAGTTGCCAACAATGCAACCGTAGTGCACCATCAAATCCTAGCGCACCACCAGTACCTCCATTAAGTCCAGAGTATCCATTCCAGTGCTTATGTGCTGACTATTTCAGCTACCAAGGGCATCATTTCCTTGTTGTAGTGGACCGTTATTCCAACTGGCCAATTGTAGAGCAGTCAGCTAACGGAGCCCAAGGACTGATCACATGTCTTAGACGTATCTTTGTGACATATGGAATACCTGATGAACTTGCCTCTGATGGTGGCCCTGAATTCACTGCTGTAGCCACACGTCAATTCCTGAGTGACTGGGGTGTACACCATCGCCTATCCTCCGTAGCCTTCCCACACAGCAACTGTAGGGCCGAAATTGGTGTAAAGACAGTGAAGCGTCTCCTTATGGATAACACAACTTCCACTGGTGACATAAACACAGATGCCTTCCAGCGTGCCATGCTTCAGTACAGAAACACACCAGACAGGGATACCAAACTCTCTTCAGCCATGTGCATATTTGGCCGCCCCATTCGAGACTTCATACCAATTCCACCTGGAAAGTATAAACCTCATGAAACTTGGTTAAGCACATCACTGGCCCGTGAAGAAGCCTTGCGAAACAGGCACATGCGGTGTGCAGAAAAACTGTCAGAGCACACTCAGAGATTACCACCTCTAGCTGTGGGAGACAATGTTCGCCTGCAAAACCAGATTGGACTCTATCCTCGCAAGTGGGACAAGACTGGCGTGGTAATTGAAGTTCGCCAATTTGACCAGTATGTGGTACGACTTGATGGCTCAAGACGGGTAACCCTTCGCAATAGGAAGTTCCTACGAAAGTATGTCCCCGTTCAACTACAACCACGACGGCTGTCCATTGATAGTGACCTAGCACTCAGGCTACCTGCAGCAACAACTGAAAATCCCACAGGACACTCCATCACACCAGCAGTGACCCCAACACATGCAACCAGATCTACGCCGGCTGCAACCAACACCGGGATCCCAACTCACTCTGCTCCTCACCCTACTGCGTCACCCAGTAAGGTAACGCCAAGCAGCAGTGAGACACCCAGCCGAGGTAACCTGCAGCAGAGTCGTCGTCAGCTAGCCTATACTGAGCCTCCGAGTCCTGACAGTCGACCAGTAGACGTTTCCGTGGACACAGGACCAAGTCGTGAGACACCAAACCGCACAACCCCGCCAACGGACCTGTTGTGCCTTCCAGTCAGACGATCAGGAAGAACTAGAACTGCCCCAGAGTGGCAGAAAGACTATGTCATGTGATTGTTGACAAAGACTCATATAGTTGACCACATCAAAGACATTTGCCTTTTCTTGTTGTTAAAAAGTTCTTTTTTTTCTTACTTTATAAGGGAGTAGACCTGGTGGGCTCCAATGTTCCCAGTACTTTTTGTTATCAGTCTTTGTTTCAACTTCAGTTAAAGTGTAATATTATTTCATATGAACATTTCATACCCAAAGACTTGGGGGGAGATACAGGATAGTATAGCATCATTTCTCTAATTATCATTTTATAGATATAATTATCATCATTGTTAATTTCAGATCTTGATCATTGTCGATGGAAATAAAGATACTGAAGCAAATAGTTGATACTTATTTAATAACAAGTAATACAAGCGTATGCGAATGCAATAGGAAATGCAGTGAGAACCCCGCCTTAAAATATCGAATTTTAAACTGAAACATTAGGCGATTAATCTTTTGATTTGTCGGCATTTTGTTTCATTTCAGACTCCATGCAGTTTTCAGATCATAATCTCAGTGCTTTATTACCCGAACTCGTTCGTTTCTGGACACGTGTGCTACTGAAAATAGCCACCGGTTATGGCCCAAACAAACACAAAGTGTCTAGTCTCCCGTGTGTTTTATCCCTAAATGTTAGATGAGCACGTACACTATTAATTATTATGTTGGTCAGTACAAAAGGCCTTCTGAAAACCGCCGACTGCGTCTTTGTTTTATTGCTCAATCAAGCACCGATAAACCAATATCCTGTGTATTATAAAAACTTAAACCTCAGATAAGCACGTGTCGTCTGTCAAAACAATGAACAATAAACATATCCAAGTAATTCTCGTATATGATCTCGGAAACGGGACTTGCTTTAAACATTTACCATTACGATATTTATTTTCATAAGATTTGCTAAAAACAAATGAGAACCAAACAAACATACACAGACAAAACAAAATATAAATAATTATGACAAATAAAATGGAAAAATAAACGTTGGTTTATTTTTGAAAGTCGCTTTTACTTTCTCCCAATTTCCAGAAAAATGACATACATGTTACATAAAATCTAAATATAGATGACGCTGTTAATTGGTCGTTTTAAAAGAATATGAACTTTACACGGCATTTTGGGTGTAGTCAGATACAGTACAATAATTGTTGCAATATTGAACGAACTAAAATATGAAAATGATACAGCGTTTTCGACTTTTATTTTATTCAGGAAATTGTCAAAATCATTTGCGAGATACCCCGATACTCAAATGGAAATTCACTACGAAGCTTTTACAAGGTTGTCTGCGCTACGCAGTTTTTGTGTATAAATAAATACACCTACGCCTATTTTCGCGCGCTTTTTGTCAAGATAAACACTGGACACGAACATATCATGGGCATATACATGTATTTATTTGTGGCTACAATTCGTAACAAGACATGAACTGTACACGATGCGCGCACACCACATTAAGTTATTTACGCATGTTAGAATCTCTGTTACCCTTAGTAGTCCCGATTGGACACCTATTTCATCAAATCTTTAAATAGAAACATAGGCCGAAATTCATTTGATACTTTAGAAAAATGGTTGATGTCTGTGTTAATGAGTTTTCTTGAGCACTTTTGACAAAATTGTCGTCAATATTAATCAGAATTTGCATTTGAAAATGGACATTGGGAATACACGGGATTATCGGGTATTGGATAGACGGAAAAATTCGCATGTATGCGGTAATCAGCGCATGATCTGGAAATCGATAGACTCGGAATTATACGCATCTATCAGGGAAAAGGTTAAGAAACAGTTTATAAAGATAATTTGGACAGATGATGCAAAATCTAATTGTCAATGTATTATGTAGTGAATTGTTTCGAAACGTAGTAACGCACCATGTAATAAACATTATTATGCGAAACTCGGAGTCAATTTCTATCCGAGACACGTGCAAATTGTAAATTATAGTTAATAAGATTGTCCGACGAGTGACTCGGCATCATCAACAAATTCCTCAACATGCCGAGGCGAGATGCGGAGTGCCTCGGCGGACAGACGCGGCCACTCGGCGACCAGATGGTCGATTCCGAGTCGACTCCGCGAACACAAGATGGCGTCTGACTCCGCGGATCGCGGAATATGTTTGTTTTGCGTGAGCTGTACTGTAAGCGCCCACGTATTGTGCTATAACAGCATTTGAGGCATAATATCAACGCGCCCTCGTATTGTGATATAACAGCATATGAGGCATAGTATCAACGCGCCCTCGTATTGTGCTATAAAAGCATGTAAGGCATAATATCAACGCGCCCTCGTATTGTGCTATAACAGCATATGAGGCATAGTATCAACGCGCCCTCGTATAGTGCTATAACAGCATATGAGGCATAATATCTAAGCGCCCGCGTATTGTGCTATGACAGCTTTTCAGGCATAATATCTAAGCGCCCGCGTATTGCGCAAATACAGCATTTCATGCATTATATCTTAGCGCCCGTGTATTGTGCTATTTAGACCTGATACATATGAAATTGCGCTGTTTCAGAATAACGTCAATTGACTGAGTGTAATTTTTGCTGTTACGGCATTCTGCGATACGCCCGCCTATTGTTCTGTAACAGCATTTGGTATATTGCCCGAGCGCCTCTGTATAGTGTTCTGTTAAAGCATTGGGTACTAGTATATTGCCCGAGCGCCTGTTTACAGTTTTCTTTTAAAGCATGTGGGATTATTGCCTAAGCGCCCGCGTATTGTGTTCCGTTACAGCGTTGTATATTTTTACCGACCACCTGTGTAGTGTGTTCTGTTACAGCATTGGATATATTACCCGAGAGCTTGTGTAGTGTGTTCTGTTACAGCATTGGGTATATTGCCCGATAGCTTGCGTAGTGTGTTCTGTTACAGCATTGGTTATATTGCCCGAGAGCATGTGTAGTGTGGACTGCTACAGCATTGGGTATATGGCCCGAGAGCTTGTGTAGTGTGTTCTGTTACAGCATTGGGTATATTTCCCGAGTGCTTGTGTAGTATGTTCTGTACCAGCATTGGGTATATGGCCCGAGAGCTTGTGTAGTGTGTTCTGCTACAGCATTGGGTATATTGCCCGAGAGCATGTGTAGTGTGTTATAGCATTGGGTATATTGCCTTAGTGCTTGTGTAGTGTGGTCTGTTACAGCATTGGATATATTGCCCGAGTGATTGTGTACATTTAGTGTGTTCTGTTACAGAATTAGATATATTGCACGAGTGCTTGTGATGTTTGTTCTGTTACAGCATTGGGTATATTGCCCGAGAGCTTGTGCAGTGTGTTCTGTTAAAGCATTTGGTATATTGCCCGAGTTCTTGTGTAGTGTGTTATAGCATTGGGTATATTGCCTTAGTGCTTGTGTATTGTGTTACAGCATTGGGTATATTGCCCGAGTACTCGTGTATTGTGTTACAGCGTAATAAATCATTAATACACTAGTGTTGCCCTCTGGTGAATATACTTTTGACTGACTTTTTCAAGTTTTAAATTAAACATGTTGAAGTTTCAAAAAACCGCTGTTTTCAGGTTTGATTGTATGAAATGAAGACTTTTTTGTGTATTAGTACACATAAATTAAAGTATTTATACTTCCCGTTACAAAGCAATAGGTATTTATTGGAAATCCCCTTTGAAGTCTGCCCATCTGTCTGTCCGTCCGTCTTTTTGCCCGTATACACAAACTTGTCCGTAAGTCTTTTAAAGTTTTTATATACCTTCCAGCGTACAACATTACAACAGGCAGACATTGCTCATTATTAACGGGGTTTTGCATGAGAGGATTTTGTTGTCGTACGTTACAATTACAAAATAAATCCTATTTTTAAACTTCGTAACATTATTATAGTTATTATAGACTTTCAAAGCAAAACTATATATCACCGACACTACAAAACTAATACATGTATGTGTTGTATTTGATATTTAGTATTATACATCGGTCATTAACTTTGTTTTATATTAAAAATAACCTTGAGACCATAACTTACCACACCTCTCAGATCAAATTATTTACGTATGTAGTTATGTATGCTAGAGATGCATTAACTTAAACAGTCGTTTCGTCTTAAACCACGAGACCCAAATGGCAAAATGTGGTATGTAACATTGTCCTTTTGCTCTCTACCAACTTTGTTTAAAAGTGATATGATTTGCTTCGATATTTTATCGTTTAATCTGTGTTTGTATGCTGCAAAAGCAACAAAACATATTCTTTAACAAATTTCCCGGGGCCAGCTATATAGTATGAACTCTAAATACACAGCCTTGATCATCTGCTTGTTGCAGATCGCTGCCCCACACTCAAGGAGAGGCAACGCGTGGAGCAGATACACATCTTCCTATGGGACGTACTAAAGTACGTCGTCTCCCGTACGCAAAAGGACTTCAACCACTGGCTAAGCAAGACCGTTAACTTCCTGTGTCTACTGAGGGAGTTCGGTATCAAGTTCGAATCTGCATCTAGTCAGCTGACATTAGGCTGGGAAGTGCTCTCAGATAATCCGCTCCTTCTATCGGCGTTCTTGGGTTAACAGAAGGATAGCTGTAGGGGTATCTACTTCGACGCGAAATAACACTATTGCGTAATTTATTGTTTGACATATGAGTTTTCTGTGAAATGTTTGATCACCATCCAAAAAACAAGCAAAACATGTTGGTCATTTATTAAATTAAATTAATTCTCAGCATTTTTACGATATGAATATAGCTTGTAGTGATTTTCGGTTTTGCGTCATTTTGTAAACGAGGTAAATAACGAAATTGTCATGTAAGATTTCAAAACAAATGTACATATAAAACGCAAGCATTGAATGATAATATTACAATAAAGTTAAGGTATAATTAAATAGACATTTATACTCATCAGACAGTTTACGGAAAGCTCTTCTGTGCTCCTGTGCTACGAGTAGGTAAATTAAAAAAAAGTAATGTCCATTATAAAAAGAAATGAAATTCAACTTGACATCAAATGAAGCAACAACGTTAGGAATAACCTTTACAAACAATGAAAATGAAACAGTTCTGAAAAAACATATTGCCAAAATTACAATTTTTTTTAAATTGTTTAAAATCATGGCAGCATCGTAAACTTACACTAATCGGAAAAAAAACAACACCGTATTAAAAACGTTTGCACCTCCTTAATTAATTTATGTATTAACAGTTCTCCCAAATCCACCAAATGACATTTTAAACGATATAAATTCAACAATATTTAATTTCGTATGGGGCGATAAACCTGACAAAATTAAACGAACTCAGTTAATTCAATCTGTAGAAAATGGAGGCATCATATTAACGAATATTGACTCATTCGTGAATGCAATCAAATGCAGCTGGGTTAAAATATACATAGATAGTACCAATTCGAGTAAATGGAAACTATTCTACCAGAAGATTAAAAAACAAGGGACAAAATTGTCACAAAACCAGGTTTTCATTGTGAAAAAAAATCTGATAAAGGGAGAAAACTCAAACTGAACTTTTGAAATGAACAAACAAAATTAACCCCCTTTGTAAGTTTGTTTTTAAAAAAATCTATTTTTAGTCGTGGCGACCTTGACATTGGAGATATTGACGTGATTCTTTTGTGCGACACACCGTCCCATGATGGTGAACAAATGTGCCAAATGATTTTAAAATCTCACAATGAATGACATAGTTATGGCCAGGACAAGCTCATTTATGGCCATTTTTGACCTTTGAACTCAAAGTGTGACCTTGACCTTGGAGATATCGACGTAATTATTTCGCGCGACACACCGTCCCATGATGGTGAACAAATGTGCCAAATGATTTTAAAATCTCACAATGAATGACATAGTGATGGCCAGGACAAGCTCATTTATGGCCATTTTTGACCTTTGAACTTGAATTGTGACCTTGACCTTGGAGATATCGACGTAATTATTTCGCGCGACACACCGTCCAATGATGGTGAACAAATGTGCCAAATGATTTTAAAATCTGACAATGAACGACATAGTTATGGCCCGGACAAGCTTGTTCCGCCCGCCCGCCAGCCAGCCCGCCAGCCCGCCCGCATTCGCCAATCTAATAACCAGTTTTTTCCTTCGGAAAACCTGGTTAAAAATGGCGATTCCTTACTTTTTGAATGTAACATCAGCAATAATATCTTACATGAAATTTCAAAAGAAAACATATTCCTATCTAATGTTCTATCGGCATGGAGTAATATTACTCATAACCTAGAAACCCAAACTAATAGTAAAACTATTTTATGGAATTATAAAGACATAACTTCAAACAATAAGACGTTTTTATATAAAGATTGGTTTGAACGAAGCATAAAATACGTCGACCAATTATACGACTACAGAATTAAGGACTTCTACTCCTTTGATAATATATGTTACATATACGGAATACCCTCAAGTAATTCCCTGAAGTACTACACATTAATAAAAAACATACCCATACATATTAAATCAATAATCAATACAAATAACACACCATGTACTCAAACAACATTATTAGAAAATATACATGCAAGACAAAACAAAACAAACAAAATATTTTACACACTGCAAATTAAAAACCCTATAGAAAACTCCAAAATCCAAAATAAATGGCAAGTGCTTTTTCGAGAACAAGAACTTAATTGGAAACACATATTTATCATGCCATATAAAGCAACTATTGATAGCACACTGAGAAATTTTCAATATAAATACGTCCATAGAATTATAGCTACAAATAAACATCTCTTCAAATGCAAATTATCTAATTCTAATTTATGTGACTTTTGCGGTGAAACATCGAAACTATAGAACATCTTTTTTGGGAAGGCAAACACATCCAGCCTATTTGGAACTTGCACAATAACAACTAAGCGTTAAACTATCCTATTCAAGTGTAAGTTTCGGAATTAACTCATTTAAATCATGTGAAGGTAATAATATTGTGAATTTTATTCTTATATTGATGAAATATTTTATCTTTAACATGAAGTGCAGAAAACAAATACCAAATTTTAATTGTTTTATCCAAAGTTTTAAACTTTAAATCCAGATTGAGAAAGAAATAGCCCTCAGTAATGACAAATTGCAGATCTTTAATCAAAAATGGAATCGAACTGAATTCTCATAATGCTTGTCCACTTATATACTATTCTTATTTTAAGTTATCTTTTTCAAATATTTTTAGTATAATTGTTTATGTTTTTTTTTTTCAATCTTATAAAATCATTAATAATATATAACAGAAACCCTATAGTTGTCATAGATCGAAATGTCATACACCAAGGTCTAAAACATTATCAGGCATAGTTTCTGTATACTTTGTTAGAACCATTGTTTGCAAATATAAAAAACCCCCATGTAATTATGTATACAATATATGCTTTATAATGAATAAAAAAAAGAATTGAACAATATAGCATTTTTAATATAAGTATTAAATGGTAATGGTAAATCAATTTACAGAATATATAACCAGATAAAAAAAGGTTAAAAAAACTACCAAATAGTGTTCACTTAGTCAATACAAGCTTGGAAATAAAATGTCTAAATGAATCTTGCATTTAAAAAATGATGATCATGTCAATGCTGCTGCAGCTGCTGAAAATGATGATGACGATGTTGATAAATATGAAGATGCTGCTGCTGCCACTGATGATGATGATGATGATTTAACACAAACAATCTTCTCGTGATAATGTCTTTCTTTTCGTTTAAACGGACAAGGTCTCCGCTTTCAATCTACTACCCACAAGTCGTTGATGATGTGTATGCTTATATTGAAATATAGGTGATGGACTCGACATACAATCTTGTTTCTGTAAAATACACCACACTATGCTCCTCCACCATGCTGTAACTCTAGCTAAAAATTAAAACTAAGCTTTTATAAATGAAGAATGGACACGAGTAACCGAGAGAACATAGCAGGAACAAGCAATAAACAAGAGCTGTCTCCTTAGGATGACATATTCCCCCGATAAACGCTATGATATGAGCATTTTTCGAAACCTAAACGCATTTTTCGAAACCTAAACGCTGACCCTAAGTTCAAGGTTAAGGTCAAAGGGGTCTAAATGTGTGTGCGTATGGAAAGGCCTTGTCCATGTACACATGCATACCAAATATAAATGTTACATCTGAAGCAACATAGAAGTTATGAGCATTTTCGAAACCTCAACGCAAAGTGTTGCGGACAGACGGACGGACAGACTGACAGACGGACAGTGCGATCACTATATGCCCTCCTTCGGGGGCATAAAAACATGGTACCGTGACATTTCACAGAACATATTTTCACTGCAATTCGGTTGCTAACCAAATTGAATATGTTAATTGTGCCTTCAAATTTCACTGTCTGTGCGCTAGCATAATGCTCGCTTCAAAGCCTGAACATCGTGTAAGAGAGACCGCTTGAGTTTTGCCTGGCGAGTCATAATTATAATTGGGTTGATCAGTGCATTCAGAAAAGACGCTATATCGATTATCTTGCTCAGAATAAGCTGAATTGCTTTGTTGGTCAGTAAAGCAAATGTACTACCGATTGCCATCGGTACGACTGATAAGTGGTAAATGATGACAATGATTAGCGTGCGAACGATGGCCTTGTGTACTTTGTAGGTTTCACTGGACAAGGCACTTTGTACGGGATCAATTGCAGGTTGGATCTTGCGCAAAACTTTGTGCAGGTAAACGAGTGCCAGAAGAGATACCACATCCGAGCCAAGCAAACAAGCTACATTTGCACTTGAAAGAATAATCATGACAGTTTTTTTATGACTGTAATGTGATCACATTAGCCATGTAACACAAATTGTCACGTGGGGGATACTGCATGTGCATGGTAATGATGCAGCAGGAAAAGACCGTGACGCCAATGCAAAGATTCAACCCAATTAGCAACTTACATCGAAACTTCACGTTTGAAGAGGCATATAAAGCTTTCCTCGCGCTATAAAAGCGCATAATGCTGATTGTAAATATGTTTATTTGGTTAATACAATTCGTCGTCGCATATATTATTAACGTTACTACACATGGCATCGTTGTAACTCTGTTATAAACGAATACAAAGGACAATAATAAAAGATTTACGCCAGCAATACAATCTGTGACGTTAATGCAAAAAAGCTGAACATATAGTTCTTTTTCCCATCCCGTTGACTGCTTTAACTGCCGATAAACATACACCAAAACCAGAACATTCAATGGAACTATGCAGATGCCACTTGTTCCTGGGACCCAGGTGCTCAGTGCATACTCAATGCTGCTTATGTTGGAGGTCCTCGATTGTGAGGAGAGATTTGTTATGGCATCACTTGCACTCATTTTCGACGGATGATGGGGCCCGGATGTCTGCAGCAGCTCACAATATAAGATCTGAAGGATAAAATATAGCTACGACTTGGTCATCGCAATTGCATCAAACGGGAGTTTATTTACTACCCAATGTTACTAACAATTTACGTAACAAGTTTTCCTTCTTCGAATACCCGTTAAGGTATCTTTATTCTACTCTGATGAATATAAAGATATATATCTAAGCAGCCGGATTAATATATAAACTAGTTTCTGTTTGATGACCAATTAAGTAGGAACTCCATTATCTTACTCGTGTCATTATACGATGTTTAAACATGTAATTGAATAAATTCATGGGTTTTGTATGCAAAAAGAATGTACGCTCGTTTCTTCAGTAGGCAGAAAGATAATACTGCGTTGTCGTGTTTGATTGTCCACGTATCATACAACCAGGCAGCATTATTTTTGGTACAGATGTCTGCTGGTCAAACAATTTATATTAATGATCCCTTTTTTATGTTATGTCAATATGGGACCTTATCACATCAAGAATTATAAAGTTTTAGAAATACGTTAATATGAGAACATATCGTATGTATTTTAATCTCGAAAAAAGGAACACAAACCAGACAAAAACAATCCAGCAAACATTTTATAACAGCGCGGAATCGATATCTACATCGGTCCGAATTATCATCTGCAACAAGGCGCGATGTACTCCCGACAACGACAACGGCATGAGGCCGTCGTTTTGGTGCAATTATCCCGAGATTCGAATGATCAGCCCGACATCGCGCTGACATAAATTTATTCATCGATCCAATATCGAAATGAAAACATTGACCCGAGATAAAACTTTCAACACGGCGCGACGTCGGCTCGACATAAGCAAACTATTCATTACGAGAATCGAAATATCTAGCAGTAAACCATTTTAAGTTTACGAAAGAATGACCTTGACCCATCTGGCCCAAAATACGATCTCACTTTAGGTCTGTGTGTAAGCTACCTACAAACAAAAGTTAGTACAAAACCTACATGAAAACTTAAGTTATCCAGCAGATACTCTTTCTCTGGTTTTAGTAACAGTGACATTAACCCCACTGGCCCAAAATGCAATCTCTTGATATATCAGTGTGTAACCATCAAACTAAATTTTGTTAGCTCGCCCTTATTGATGTTTTGGAGCTCAAAATTTGTATCTATTTTTATCAACAGTGGCCTTTACCTAACTGGCCCCACATCCCACCCCATGCTTGTTGTTCATTTCAGCTATTAATAAGAAGTTTTGCACCCAATAGTTACCTAAATTTACTAAGAATAACAAGTACTATGAGGGGCATAATTCTGCCCAAATGAAGGTCAGAGTTATGGGCCTCTGTCTGTGGCCTTGCATGATGATCCCACAGTACCAAAATTGGCATAATTTAGCTTAATTGCAGGTCAGAGTTACATGGAGATGCTGCACATTTAGCTTAACTAGTGCATTATGCAAACACCAACACCAACATTTGGGTGAATAGTATAGCTAAGACTTTTCGTTGAATAGATGAGCAAATAAATAATCGTTACAACATAATCAGAATATTTTACAACATAAAGCAGGATTGTCAAGATGCATGCATTTCTGTAAACCTAACCTCTTACAAAAATTTAGCACATTTCAGTAGATCAAAATTTTCCAATTGAGATTAGAAAATAATTAGAACTTTCGAATAAGATCCTATAAAACACAGTGTTTATCTACAAACTGATTATTTTAATCAAACTGAAATCATTTAAATATAGCATTTTTATAACGCAAAACAGTACAGCAACATTATTAAAACAAGAGCACCGCCTTGCGGGTGCAGACCGCTCATCTATTTTCTTTTTAAAGGTGAAGGGACTCTCAATTTCAATCACAAATGAGGGAGGGGTGGAGTGAAGAGGGGTGTATAGTGTGGGTGTGTGGACATTTATGACATTATCTTCCAAAAATGCGAAAAAAAATGGGGGTGGGGGGTGGGGGGGATTCTTTGGTGCGATGGTTGGACGGTATTTCAAAAATAAAATAATAAAAAAAAATATTTGTGTTTTTTAACCGTTTCAAAAAAAAATGTTGGGGGGTGGGGGTGGGGGTTTAGTGTGAGGGTATGGAGGTGGAGGGGGGGGAATTCGGGGGGGGGGGGAGAGTACGGTGGATGGTTTGGGTGGAGTCTATTATGGTATGTCAGGTAAGAGTAGTTTTGTCAAAGTATCAATCAAATCTAATCATAATTAAAGAAGTTATGGAAATATCATCAAAATTTAATAATTTGACCTTGAGAGTCAAGGTCATTCAAAGGTCAAGGTAAAATTCAACTTGCCAGGTACAGTAACCTCATGATAGCATGAAAGTATTTGAAGTTTGAAAGCAATAGCCTTGATACTTTAGAAGTTAAGTGGATCGAAACACCAAATTTAACCATATATTCAAAGTTACTAAGTCAAAAAAGGGCCATAATTCCGTAAAAATGACAACCAGAGTTATGCAACTTGTCCTTTTACTGTACCCTTATGATAATTTGCGAGTGTTCCAAGTATGAAAGCAATATCTATGATACTTTAAGGTTAAAGTGGACCAAAACACAAAACTTAACCGAATTTTCAATTTTCTAAGTATAAACGGCCCATAATTCCGTCCAAATGCCAGTCAGAGTTACATAACTTTGCCTGCACAGTCCCCTTATGATAGTTAATAAGTGTTGCAAGTATGAAAGCAATAGCTTTGATACTGTAGGAATAAAGAGGACCTAAACACAAAACTTTACCAAATTTTCAATTTTCTAAGTATAAAAAGGGCACATAATTCTGTCAAAATGCCAGTCAGAGTTACATAACTTTGCCTGAACAGTCCCCTTATGATAGTTAGAACGTGTTGCAAGTATGAAAGCAATAGGTTTGATACTTAAGGAATAAAATGGACCTAAACACAAAACTTAACCAACATTTTCAATTTTCTAAGTATAAAAAGGGCACATAATTCTGTCAAAATGCACGCCAGAGTTATCTGACTTTGCCTGCCCAGTCCCCTCATGACAGTAAGTAAGTGTACCAAGTTTGAATGCAATAGCATTGATACTTTCTGAGAAAAGTGGACCTAAACGCAAAACTTAACCGGACGCCGACGCCACGGTGATGACAATAGCTCATTATTTAAAAAAAATAAATAGATGAGCTAACAAGAGCACCGCCTTGCGGGTGCAAACCACTCATCTATTTTTCTTTTAAAGGTGAAGGGACCTATTTCAATACTTCAATCACAAAGGAGGGAGGGGGTGGGTTGAGAGTATAGTGTGGGTGTGTGGTCATTAATTACATTATCTTCAAAAAATGCTAAATAAATGCAAAAAAAATTATTTTTTTTTAGGAGGGGGGGGGGGTATTCTTGGGTGGAATGGTTGAACGGTTTTTCAAAAATAAATTAATTAAAAAAAATATTTTTGTTTTTTAACCATGTCTCAAAAATAATTTTTTTTTTGGGGGGGGGGGGCGGAGTGGAGTGGAGTCTAATGTGGTATGTCAGGTAAGAGTTTTATTTCAATTCATCAATCAAATCTAATCATTAATAAAGAAGTTATGGCAATTTTAGCAAAATTTAATAATTTGACCTTGATAGTCAAGGTCATTCAAAGGTAAGGGTCAAATTCAACTTGCCAGGTACATTACCCTCATGTTAGCATAAAAGTATTTGAAATTCTAAAGCAATAGCCTTGATACTTTAGAAGTAAAGTGGATCTAAACACAAAATTTAACCATATATTCAAAGTAAATAAGTAAAAAAAGGGCCATAATTCTGTCAAAATGACAACCAGAGTTATGCAACTTGTCCTATACTGTCCCTTTCAAATGCTTGTTTGCGAGTGTTCCAAGTATGAAAGCAATATCTATGATACTTTAGGGGTAATGTGGACCAAAACACAAAACTTAATCAAATTTTCAATTTCTAAGTATAAAAGGCCCATAATTCTGTCAAAATGCCAGTTAGAGTTATATAACATTGCCTGCACAGTCCCCTTAAGATAGTTAGTAAGTGTTGCAAGTATGAAAGCAATATCTTTGATACTTTAGGAATAAATTGGACCTTAACAAAAAACTTAACCAAATTTTCATTTTTCTAAGTATAAAAAGGGCACATAATTCTGTCAAAATGCACGCTAGAGTTATCTTACTTTGCCTGCCCAGTCCCCTCATGATAGTAAGTAAGTGTACCAAGTTTGAATGCATTAGCGTTGATACTTTCTGAGAAAAGTGGACCTAAGCACAAAACTTAACCGGACGCCGACGCCAAGGTGATGACAATAGCTCATAATTAAAAAAAAATAAAATAGATGAGCTAATTAAATGGTCATCATTACATCAATAAACAAGCGATGTGTTCGTCAGAAACACAATGCCCCCTATTGCGCCGCTTTGAAATAATTTTTTTTTATTACCTTTTTTCAAAATGTGCAGCTTCATGAGAACGCTGCTTTGAATATTATTTTATTTTTAACTTTGACCTTGAAGGATGACCTTGAACTTCCACCACTCAAAATGTGCAGCTACATGAGATCCGCATGCATGCCAAATATCAACTTTCTATCTTCAATAATGTAAAAGTTATGGCCAACGTTAAAGTTTTTTTTCGGACGGACAGACAGACTGACATACACACTGACATACTAACTCACGGACAGTTAAACTGCTATATGCCACCCTACCGGGCGCATAAAAAGTGTAAGCATCCTGTGCTAACGAAATACATGATTAACACATATACTTAATCATTTGCCATGGAAATCTAGACTGATATGGTAAGAGCTAATGCAAACAATATGAATACAATTGTCATCAAAATAAACAGGCAAAGAAATAAAGGATTCTACAGGGAACAACATCTTACCAGAAGGGTGCGCGGAGGGGGCTATATGAGGCGTGAACTTTTTAATAAGGCATGTTTATAGTAATAACAGAACAATTATGTTTGGAATATAATCAATTGTGAGATAGTGCACATGTATATAACATGTACTGTTTGAGAGAAATAAACGGTCTAACGGTCACCGTGGTGTAATGGATATGGTGTCCGCCTAGCGACCGGGAGGTCACGGGTTCGATCCCCAGCATGGGAGCGTTCCTTATATCTCCCCCCAAAGACACCAAGTACTGGTTCTAGGCCCAGGAAACGGACTCAAGAGCGTTTATATAAGCCATAGGCTTTTGATGCAATCAAGCTAAAATAAATAGGTTTAAAACTACCGGTGAAACTCCACCATTGTCCGTATTTTTTTTTTTTACATTTGTTGCCATAGAAACCAGAATTCTTGACGTAGGAACCAAATGAATTGACGTGCATAATTTCCATATTGCAATCTGTCCATGTTTCAAGTTTCATGAAAAATATTAAGAACTTTTAAAGTTATCGCAGGATCCAGAAAAGTGTGATTGACTGACAGACAGACAGACTGACGCACAGAGCGCAAACCATAAGTCCCCTCTGGTTTCACAGGTAGGGAACAATAAACATTCTCGCCAAGATAAATTAATATTGAATCCTTAATTGATGATTGGTTATATGCGTTTCCTACCATTTGACCTGGTCATTAATGTTGAGTAATTTGTGTAGTGTCTAGAGGAAAAACAGTTTTTCTTAGATTTGATATGGAAACCTAATTTTTGAAAACACATAACACATGTTATACTGAACTTGTACAAATTAACGTTAAAACCATCTTGTCTCTTGATCAAGTGATAAAAAGACTTCTATATTGGTAAAACATATTTTAATAAGTACTTTTCACAGAGCATGGCCCATATTGCTCAGGAGAGCTAACAACTTGAAACTATACAAGAATGTGATGACACCAAAACACCAGACTTCATTGAAGAGCAGAAACCCCAGTTTGCATTGGGTTTTACCTAAAGTCCTTGGCTATTAAGAATGGGTCTCCTGAATGCTTTGCCACAGTGACTCTTCTTGCCATGGCAAGGGGACTTACCTATTGAGATGTAGTGGCTGTGTTGGAGTTGGGGAACGTCGTTCTCTGGACCTGAACTTGTGAGATAAGGCCTCTGTAAACAGATAACAAGGTCATCTCAGAAATGTGTTAACCAAATAATTCAATGAAATCAGAAATGGCATCATTTATATCAGAAGTCAATCAATTTTTTTTAGTTAAACAAGTATACAAAACAAGAGTTCCGCGGTCGGAGATGACCGCATTGAAGCCGGATTTTTGATTTAAATGACAGGAAAGTACCTTTCGTGTTTTTGTCAATGCAATACTTAAATTACTGAAATATTGTTCAAAGGTCAAAATGAAATGTAAGTACTTTTCAAGGCATGAGCAAACCTTGTGTTATGTTTTGAATGCATGCATATACATGAACAACAATAACATTTAAGGTCACAAATATGAACTTGAATTGACAATTAGGAAAGTTTGATCTCAATTTTTTTATTAGCAAATTAGTAAGATATTGTTTGAAGTTTCCATCAATTTCATTATCTCTTGACCAGTGGTCATCTGTTAGTCATGGCAAAGTCCATGTCCAAGCATACGAAAGTTAAAACAACTTTTAATTTTTAACATTCAAGGTCACAGTGACCTTGACCTTCAATGACCTTAAAATGACCAATTGTCATCTACTAGTGCTGGCCAACCTTCATGTCCAGTTTGAAGACTGTAAGTCCAAGCATAAGAAAGTTATACCATGAAATAAGAATTTTAACATTTTTACATTCAAGGTCACGGTGACCTTGACCTTAAAATGACCAGTGGTCATCTACTAGTTCTGGCCAACCTTCATATCAAGTTTGAAGACTCTAGGTCTAAGCATACCAAAGTATTAACAACTTTAACATATTTACATCCCAGGTCACAGTGACCTCGACCTTCAAATGAATGACCTTGAAATGACCAGTGGTCATCTAAGTGTGCTTGCAAACCTTTACGTCAAGTTTGAGATTCTAGGTCCAAGCATACCAAAGTTACAACAATTTTAACATTTTAACATTTAAGTTCACAGTGACCTTGACCTTCAAATGAATGACATTGAAATGAATGACCTTGAAATGACCAGTGGTCATCTAAGTGTGCTTGCAAACCTTTACGTCAAGTTTGAGATTCTAGGTCCAAGCATACCAAAGTTATAACAATTTTAACATTTTAACATTGAAGGTCACAGTGACCTTGACCTTCAAATGAATGACATTGAAATGAGCAGTGGTGATCTTCTAGTACTGGCCAACCTTTATGTCAAGTTTGAAGACTCTAGGTACAAGCATACCAAAGTTATAACATGGAATAAGAACTTTAACATTTTTACCTACCAAAGTTATAAGAACTTTAACATTTTTACATTCAAGGTCACAGTGACCTTGACCTTAGAATGAATGACCTTGAAATGACCAGTGGTCATCTAAGTGTGCTTGCAAACCTTCATGTCAAGTTTGAAGACTCTATGTCCAAGCATACCAAAGTTATAACAATTTTAACATTTTAACATTTAAGGTCACAGTGACCTTGACCTTCAAATGAATGACATTGAAATGACCAGTGGTCATCTTCTAGTACTGGCCAATCTTTATTTCAAGTTTGAAGACTCTAGGTACAAGCATACCAAAGTTATAACATGAAATAAGAACTTTAACATTTTTACATTCAAGGTCACAGTGACCTTGACCTTCAAATGAATGACCTTGAAATGTCCAGTGGTTACTTACTAGTTCTGGCCAACCTTCATGTCAAGTTTCAAGACTCTAGGTCCAAGCATACCAAAGTTATAACAACTTTAACATTTTTACATTCAAGGTCACAGTGACCTTGACCTTCAAATGAATGACCTTGAAATGTCCAGTGGTTACTTACTAGTTCTGGCCAACCTTCATGTCAAGTTTCAAGACTCTAGGTCCAAGCATACCAAAGTTATAACAACTTTAACATTTTTATATTGAAGGTCACAGTGACCTTCACCTTCAAATGAATGACCTTGAAATGACCAGTGGTCATCTGTTAATCCTGGCCAACCTTCATGTCAAGTTTGAAGACTCTAGGTCCAAGCATACCAAAGTTATACCATGAAATAAGAACTTTAACATTTTTACATTCAAGGTCACAGTGACCTTGACCTTCAAATGAATGACCTTGAAATGACCAGTGGTTACTAACTAGTTATGGCCAACCTTCATGTCAAGTTTCAAGACTCTAGGTCCAAGCATACCAAAGTTATAAGAACTTTAACATTTTTTATATTGAAGGTCACAGTGACCTTGACCTTCAAATGAATGACCTTGAAATGACCAGTGGTCATCTGTTAATCCTGGCCAACCTTCATGTCAAGTTTGAAGACTCTAGGTCCAAGCATACCAAAGTTATACCATGAAATAAGAACTTTAACATTTTCGAGCACGCCGCCACCCCGCCCGCCCGCCCCCCCGCCCGCCCGACAACATCAATCTATAAGCCGAGATTTTTTCGAAAAAAATCCGGCTAATAAATGATGTTTGAAGGCTCTTGAGACAAAATTTGATATACACCAAACGCTTCATACAAGCATAGCCTACTATATAATGTACACTTGATATAACATTTTTCATCCCTCTGGAACCAATATTTATTAAGTTACATGCAACACCAATAAGGTGGGACAGGCATAAGGAAGGATGGAAGGAAAGACAGAGAGAATTTCAGACAATGGCAAATCAATACAACCCCCCACCTGAGCCCTTTCAAGGCAATAATAAATGGCGGCTTTTATGAATATTAACGATTACGTAATTATTTGTTTTAAAGTTAGCAGCAAGGATAGTGTTTTATCAATATATAACACACACCGCCTATTTAATTTGAAATTTGCAGTAAAAAACTGCACATTATAAACAGTAAACTACAATACCAATGAACCTTGTGGATTAAATAATCTTGGCCTCTAGGCATGATAGTTTGGAGCCCCAGGTTTAAAGTGGTGCCACCCTGTGGGTAGGACTAATATTGTTACGTACCTCTGCTTTGAGGTATACCGTTTTAAAAACTTTATTACTTATAGCTGTAGTGAAATAAGGTCACTTCCAGCAGCCTTGCTGTTGGGCTAGCTCTTTAGCGACGTGGTTAAAGTGTCTGACTACCACTCTGGAGGTCGTGGGTTCAATCCCCGGCCTGAGCTCAGTATTTACACAATAATGGCGACGAGTTAAAAAGGTACTGTGAATACGGGAGTCGGTCTGAGCTGTTTAATGGTTTCTGGTAGGGCAATGCGGTAGCAAGACATGCTGTAGCGGGCGTGTCTGGGCCTTGAAACATTAAAAGGGGGAGGAGTGTAGTGAAATAAGGTCACTTCCAACAGCCTTGCTGTTGGGCTAGCTTTAGCGACTGGTTAAAGTGTCTGACTACCACTCTGGAGGTCGTGGGTTCAATCCCCGGCCTGAGCTCAGTATGTTCACAATATAGCTTTCAAATAGCTGTTAATATAGTGTTACGCTTGTTCCATCCGTTTTGAAATATGACACAAGTTGAAAATAAACGTTCAAACAATAATTTATTCGTGCGAAGACAATAATCGCAATAAACAACACGTTAGAGAGTGACACAATGTAAGGTATTCCTAACCGCCAGCTTCCCGGTAATTATACTAGTGTAGTGTTTATGCTGTTGTCGTCGATCTCTTAATCAACAACAAACATGTACACAAATTTGGAAAAAAAACACGGAAGTGAATGCAGACGATAGTTGGAAAGAAATGGCGAAACAACGAGCGACCAACTTTACATTGCAAGAGAACACCCTCCTCGCTCATTTGTCTGATTTGATGGGTGAAGATAATTTGAACTTCGGTATGTCCCGGCATAAACTGGACAGACATAGGTTTACCAGTCGTAAGGGGCGACACGAATTACCCAAATCTACCCAAATCTTTCCAAATCTACCCATTATTAGGAAATAACACATTGTCTCGAGTACAAATAAAGCTTTCAACAAAACAATTATGCGCCACCGAGAAACCATTAATATTTTTGTTTCATTGTGAACTACAATTAGTACTCTACTTAAACCCACATATACAATCTACATGTATGTAGGCACCATCTCAGTAATACTCCTGTTTTAACATTACCGTTAAACACAGAAGACTTTGATATTTATTAAAAACACGTGTTTGTGTACCTTTCGAGGTAGAATAGGACGTTTGCTCTCTCCTAATGTGTTATTAATAATATTTTATGCACACATAAAAGATTTTATGTCATTGTACGATTTCTTAATTGTTGAACATTATATTGGTTCAAGCCTTATATTTAATTACTTGTGTATAACCTCAGTGCGGGGTCACATGGGCTCTTTTGACCAATCAAATTCAGTGTTGGCCATTGTGGCCCTTTGGATCCTTCTAGACTAACGTGCAATCCAATATGGTCGAAATTAACAATTACGCTCTTAAGCGATACTTCCAAGGATTAATTTTAATACGATATGATGCCGTTTCATTCCGTTTATGTGAAGGATTATCTCTCGTTGCACGAAGACGTACACCAATGGTGTTATCCCGTGTGATACTAAGTTTAAAGGGCAGTTGAACGAGTACACATGCTTATCAGTGCCGTGTGCAGAAAACTTTGCGATTTATACGCAGTCTACCGTGAAAGGTTTCCAAGATGGCGGCGCCCACAGCGTAATTAGCGCATATCGCCAGTCACTTTTTTATGCTGGTCAGCTACACAGTTGTCGCTGCCCTGTATCAGTCATACTGATTCAGTGCAGATATCCTCGATGTATCTAAAATCGCGATGTATGTTGATTCGCGGCCATTTGTGTTTTGATTCGAAATCTCGCGAGAGGTCACGGGTCGGTGATTTTAGTGACGTCACATTTACTACAAAGTGTACTCGATCGTATTTGCTGCCAAAAATGAAAAAATGAGATTTAAACAGGTATTTATCACTAGGTCTTCGTAGATGTACCAAAATTTAACATTTTTTGTTATACCCATTTATATTACCATGGATATACAATATTTTCTTTGTTTATCAAAAACTTTTTTTGACTTTTTTTACATGTCGGCTGCAAGTGTTTACGTCCATGAATGAAAGTCACGTGACTGAAATTGTATAGTAAGGTCAAGCATCTCAAAATATATGGTTTTTGAAACTCACACCTGTAACACCATTTTTTTGTTTATTTTAGAAACACCCACAGCCTATAAGGAAAAAATATCGACTTTATTCACCATCTTCTTTGATAAATGCTTTCAAAGCAGTGAAAGATGATGGAATGTCCGTTCTCAGAGCATCCAGGACTTATATGGTGCCAGAAAACACACTCAGGGACAGGCTTTTGGGGAAAGTTGACCCAGAAACAGTTGTAATGGGGAAGGTCCCATTGTTTGATGAGTTTGAAGAGGCCCAAATTGCAAACCATTTCAAAGCCATGGCTGATTTAGGTTATGGTTATACACAGCAGGAGTGTATTGATGTTGCTTCACAGTTTGCTGTGCAGTTGGGTAAGAGGACAATTGACACACCCCTGTCCATGATGTGGATGAAAGGGTTTCTAAAGAGATGGCCAGAAATGAGGGTTGTTAAACCAAGAGCACTTGATCATGTGAGGGCCAAAATGGCGAGTGAAAAGATGGTGTCTAACTTCTTTGAAAATTACCAGAAATGTTTACAGAAGCATGATCTCCAAGATAAGCCCCATTTGCTTTACAATATTGATGAGAAGGGTGTATCTATGATCACAAGCCACCATACATAGTAGCTAGTTCTAACTATTCTGCGCAAGCTGTGACCTCTGGCAAAGGTAAAACAGTTACAATCATTGGCGCTGGCAGTGCAAGTGGTACAGCAGTTCCACCATTCTTTGTTTTCCCGGGCAAGCGGATGAACAGTGACTTGTGCAAAGGGGCATCACCAGGAGCCAGTGGAACAATGTCAGAAAGTGGTTGGTCTAACACCCAGGTTTTCATTAAGTATCTGACCAAACACTTCATACAATTTATGCCTGGCAGGTGTGAATCCAAAATTCTGTTGCTTTTAGATGGTCATAGGTCCCATGTATCATTCCTTCTTGCAGAGTGGGCAAAGGAGAATGGTATAATTTTGTATGTTTTACCAGCCCACACAAGCCACCTGCTCCAACCTCTAGATGTAGCCTGTTATGGCCCATTACAGCGGATGTACCATTCGCGATGCCACAAAATTATCCGTGAGACATCAGCTGCCATCGCCCAGTATAATGTTTGTGATATCGTCTGCCACGTTTATCACAAAGCATTGTCAGCAGAAAACCTTCAAGTTGGCTTTCGCAAAACAGGACTGTTCCCCCTAAATAAGGATGCAATTCCCAGGGAAAGTATGTTTCCAGCCCAAGTGTATCATTCAGATGACACTGATGATTCTGATTTAACTGTAGAGGGAGGGCTACAAATTGGACCTGAAAATGAACACACCAGCACTTTTTTTGAAACTGTAGAACAAAAAATAAGATCAGTAAAAAATCAAAAAGCTAAGAAACCAAGGAAAACGGTTAGCAGACTGGTGTCTGGAAAAGAACTTACCAGTAATGAGGTAATGGAGGCCATAAAAAATCATGAACAAAATCAAAAACCTTCCTTGAAAAAATCTCAGGAAACACAAAAAGGTAAGCTCGCAGTAAAAAAAAAGTAAGCAAATTGTTGCAACAACAGCACCTAGTCCAGTAGCAGGCCCATCTTGTGTTGACACAGCAGTGGGCTGTTCCAGTAACAGCAGTGACAGGGATGAGGTTTCTGATGAAAAATGTTGTGTTTGTCACAGATTCCAACCAAAGGAACTGTCCGGCTGTATTTCTCTGACATTTGTTAAGTGGGTGCAGTGTGATGGTTTAAAAAATGGCATCCCATGCAAGCACTGGACACACCTTACATTCTGCACACCTGTAAGGTGTGTCAGAAGGGGTGACAAATTTCTGTGCTGCCATTGCAATAGCAATGAAGAATAGTTGAAGTCCAACAAACGCTTGTAAATATGTTAAATTGAGTTGAATTGTGTTGAAACATTTTAATTATTGTACAGTTGACACTCTTTATATGACTAATTAACATTACAACCCAATTACTCAATTGTATCGGCCTAAATAATAAACTGTGTGAATGACGTCAGATGTCGCGACCTTACATTCATCTGTCAAAATGGCGGACACTGTAAACATGTTGTAAAAAATACTGTTGTTATGGATTAGATAGCGCGAGTTGCAGGAAATAAATATGCTCCATTTACTTGTGTAATATTGGTTTCTTTCAACAAGGTAAGTTATACAATGCTTTATTGTTTGTTTGTTGCTAATTTTAATACAAAACATTAACACCGCGAATCAACATACATCGAGGATAAGTATTCAAATATCGTGTTAACATTTGTGCCTTACTTTAAGTTCTTGCTGTTTAAATTATTTTTTTCTGCCTTTTTAAGAATGATGATCAATTCGGGTCAGCTCTATATATCTTGTATATTTATTATTGTCTTATTTAATTTTAAGTTCAGCCTGGGCTTATACTTAATGAATATTTACGACACATTTGTATTATCAGTTTAGCTGGGTTTCTCACTGTCACATTAACAGATGTCATAACGTTTTTATGAAATAAACAATAAAACACCCTTTCATTTTAGTCTATATTACCATACCTCATTTATATGGTCAACATGTGTATTTTAAAATTCTTGTGATGTGTTTTGTTGTGCTATTGTTGTTAATGTTTTCTTTATGGCAATTATTTGGTTGTAATATTTTCATTAACATATCCTTGTTTAGTCTGTAACTACTAAAAACTATAAGTAATTTTAATATTCTTAAAAACTTCATATTCATACATATATCTTATTTGTATGTAGTGTGGTGTGTCTTATAGTCACACTGTAATTTTAACCTTCAAGTTTTGTCTTGTAGTCACATCTGGTCAGTCTATTTGTGACTTGTAGTCACAATAGTTCACATAAGGTTATACCCAAGGAGTGTCCGTAAAGGTGACTGGTAGCTGCGGAATCCCACAGCCATAGCCAGAGAACAGAAATATCCTTTCACGTATCCTTCAGTTAATGAAAAACCGTGTCTTTATGATGCCAAAAAATTTGCTGAAGTTTCTTTCTACATTTTTATTTATCAAACTATTTTCCATTATTATACTTTCATTAATGCTTCATAAGTGTAATATCTATCAATCTTAATTTTTAATATCAATTTTATGTACAGGTATATGTTTTGTAAACACATTTTGATTTATATAATTATATACATAGGTGTTTCAGCAAATTAGCAAGTTTCAGGTTTCAAGTATTTATGTACGTATAACATTTGTGCTCATTATAAGTAAGACATATGTATTTGTATCTATCTCTAAAACACACTCAAGTGTTATTGTCACTAAAAG